>NW_019524830.1:1522344-1563492 GCF_002814215.2 Seriola lalandi dorsalis | reverse complement strand
AAAAAACACCAGGAAGTGCTGGCTCAGTTACAGCAACGCTGCCCTTGCCTTTCCAGTGAGGCTGAGGAAGGAGAGAGTGACGAGGGAGGAAGGAAAGATTGAGAAAACACAGTAAGAAGATAAAGAGGGAGAAAAGAAGGAAAAGAAGGGGAATTAGTAACAGGATAAACATATAAGCAAGGGAAGTCCATGAAGAGTGAGGAAAGGCATTAGAAGTTAAAGCTGTGACAGTGATATCAAATGCAACCAGACAGGAAAAAGTGATACAGAAACAAGTGAAACAAGGGACTTTGAGGTATGGAAGAATAAGGAGAAAAACAGCAGCTGGAAAGAATGAATAGATTAAGGAGTGTGGGGGAAAGAATTATGGAAAGATTTACAGGGAGTTTGTGACAGATTAGGTCTGGCTTCTGTCCGGATCACCTCTCTCTTTTTCATAATACTTGTCTACTGTGGCATGCAACCCTCAGACACCTCAGCTCAGCCTCACACTCACAGCTCTTGCCCACAATATAGAAGCAGGGCACACTGAACTGCACTGAATCAAACTGGACTCTGCTACTATGTGGTTATTAATTCAGAGTAACACGAAACATGTAAATACTTGGGAAACAACACAAAAAAGCATACCTGTGCAGTTTGGTTGCAGGTCAGCAATATATCATAGAAAGGCTAACCGAGACAACACTGAGGTAACTTGCTGTTGCCAACTCTCCTGTATTGTTGTTGACTCAAGGATTCTGCCGCCACAACCCCAGCATCCAGGGGAAAGCCAGAGAGGCTAAAGGAGCCTCCAAGAATTTGATTTGGACCTGATGCTGCAATATCCGGTAGCCATGGAGATAGTGGCCTTGGCATCTGCAGGAATCTTTACAGATTTTGAGATGTGTGCTGATGCCAAGTTTACTGACTGATCCTGCATGTTGTCTCTGACTCACTTCATTTTATTGTGATCAAGGAGAGAGTGCATTCATAATGACGACTGTTTAGAATATTGAGAGTGGCTTTGCAATGTATTCTAATTTATAGAGAGAAGATTCCACATACTGCAGCTGAATCCACTTTGTCTGAGGTCACACCTGCACCTATAATGCCATGTGCTGATATATTAGCCTGGTCACAGGGAGATGTAAGAACTCCCTCCTTCTTTGGTTATTTGCATATACATGTATAATACTGCAAAGAATATACCAATGCCTTTCCTATGTAAAACTGTCACGCCTCAGCTGTCTTTCTGTTCCACTCCTTCTCTCCCTCTGTCTCTGGACCAGTTTCCACTGCTGCACAGCTCTGTTTAATACAAAGCTGGTGATAAGTCATCTCTAATTTACACAGCAGGGCCTTAAACCCCTGGTGACAATCTGTGGTAGAGCCCCAGCTGCAGTGCTAACCCTTTACCTAGCCAATATTCTGGTGCAATGTGCCTGCACACTCACAGAGCACAAAAACACACTGTATACCTCAGACAAACAAGGGATGTCATAGTACTATTTTTGAACTGATCAAATTTTGATGGACAGTGGCATTATTAGTCACAACAGCAACTGCCTTGATCTATTTCAAACCATCATTCATTAGTGATGGAAGGAGGTCTATTTCCAACCATGGAAACAGCCCTGCTTGAGCACATATAGTATGCTTTTTGGATTAGCAGAGCCATCTGTTTGACTGCTAATCAATGGGAGCAGCAGGTCATTCTAACCTGCAACTGGAGTTTTTCCTTGACCCATTATGAAAAAACATGGTGATTGATGTTGTTGTGGCGCAATAGGAGACACATTAGCAACGCCTCCAAAGGTCTGGGCTCTCTGTGAAACTCTGACACTGACGTGGAATTTCCCCTCTTCCCCTCTTCTACTGCAGCTGAGAGTACGCCAATGCTTCTGCTCCTCTCTGCATCTTTCTCTTTCTCCTCTGCAACACTAGTCCATATTTCCTACTCATTATCATTCTTCATATGCTATCTCCGAGTCTGTTTTTTCATCACTGTCTCTCACTTATGACTACATCTTAATTCCCCTCCCTTTGAAATAACCACAACCACTTCTCTATTTGTCACAACCCACAGGACCATATTCCCCTCGTCCAATTAGACGTATGAGTACAGAGCCAAGGTTTGCAGTTGCCAGATGGTTTGCTCATTCAGTAATACTGTCAGGTTTCATTCTGCGTATAATCTGATCAACTGTAAAACAGGGGCCTATTTCTTCTTTTCTGCCTCATATTTCTTTATTTGAAGTGACATCAGACATATGTCTTAACTTCCTGTTCTACATGTCTTGTATCTCACAGATAAGACAACGGTGTGACCGTTGTTCTCTCGAAGATCAATGAGGCTGTAGAGGTGTTAGGTTTCAGCAAAGAGCAAGAAGAATCAACATACTGGGGTTGAGCAAACTGCTCACAGACATACTAATGTTAACCAACCGAAAACAGGAAGAGGTATGTGTGTATGTGCGCGTGTGTGTGTGTGTATGTGTGTGTGTGTGTGTGTGTGTGTGTGTGTGTGTGTGTGTGTGTAGTTAAAGGGGACTTCCACTAATTTTACACATCAAGATCAGTGAACTACAAAGGTTATGAGTAGCACTCAGCCTGTGAAAACAGTTGTACAATGTCTTCTGTGGCTCTGGAGTGAATGTAACCCGAGTAATGTCACTATCAAATTGCATTATGGGGAATTGAGCTTGATCCACATGTGGGTCTGTCTCTACTTCATCACCTCCGTTCATTTTTTTTTTCCTTATTATCAGTCTTTTGAAAGTCCCACAGATGTATAGCAATGAAATAAAAGAATAAAAGAGTAGGAAGCTCAGAATATTCGAGAAACCTCCTCACGAATCACATTAACCCTAAACCAAAACAGTCTGGCATAGGTGACCCCTTTGCCCCAATCAAACCATCAAATCCCTAACCCTTCACCTTTGTCCACCCTTTTTTTCTCGCGCTCTTCCCTGATGAGCGCATCTTTCCACCTTAAGCTTCTCTATCATCTCAACGCTCTGCTATTTCCCAGCTCTCTGTAAATGACACTGGCTGGCTGATGTGAACTCTCACTCCACTGAGGAAATGTCCCAGAGCTTTTGTGTGCCATACTCTGACAGCTCATCTATCACTAAGGCTGCAAATACATATTACACTCCCATTACAGACCATCACAGCAACAACTGTAACAGTACACAGTGTTGCAGAAAGGCCCACAGCAGGGAGGAGCATTCAATGTCAGCCATTTCTCTATGGTTTATTTTGGAGGCCGCAAACAACTTCTGTTTATGTTATGTGTTACTTTATAATGTGTGTGGAATACACCACATATACAAAGATGCTATAAAAAATGCTACACTAAAAATGTGCATGACAGTGAGAAAAGTTGTAAATGTGTGTCTGCTGACAAATACCCCCATTCTAGTGTGAATTTGCAGTTATGTTTCCCTGCAGCATACTTTGTGGTTTTCTCTTAACTTCTTTCCACTTTGACGCAGTAAGGGGAAGCAGGTGAAATTCAAGCTGTCAGGTTTGAAATATAGAGAGAGGAAATAGCACACTGTCTTGTCCCCATATGACACCACTGTGCATGTGTGTGTGTGAGTGTGTGTGTGCAAGATTCAAGCTTGAAGCTTATCTTGGAGATAAAACGAAAACGAATGGAAACACCCTTTGCAAAGATATCTTTCACTTGGGCTTTCAGCTATTTTTCTGTCTAAACGTAGCCTGCAGATATACTGCTGCAAATATTATATAAACTCTCCTTACATCTCAAACGTCCTACGGACCCTTCATAGTGTAGAGAATAATAAGACAATGTTGCACGTTGGCTTTACTCCAGCTCCTTTGCAATATGTAAGAGAAAGTAAACGAGAAACTAAGGCATCATCAATTACACAGTTACACAATCTAAAGAAATAAAAAATAAAAACAACAACAAAACAAAGAGGAAATGCTGAATGATACGATAAATCATTATACTATAGAGTCATTGTCAGTTATTTAAAGATATTTTACAGAGAGAGCTGCTTACCTGCGTGTCTGTCTCTCGCTGACGTGCCACTGGGACAGACGAAGCCACTTCAACACAGGTCATGCTGACGCAATGCATTATGGGATGAACTAACATCTTCAATTCTCTCTTCTTCTACTTCTCTCACTCTCTCATAATAGCACCTTCTGCTTGGCAACGGCCATACCACAAATGTGGTCAGGTTTAGAGTGAACCCTCACTGCGCAACACTAAGTCTCCATGACAACCATTCCTTTATCTCATTTGCATCTTCTTCTTGTATTATCTACTGATGCCAAATATGGTCACCTTGTTATTATCCCCGCCTCTCTCTGCATCCCCTTCTTATAACTTCCTCTTTCCCTCCATTTTCAAACTGTGAGTATACACTTTGTGTATAATGTAAATGTGTCTACAGGCATGTGCGCATGCTTGCAGCCTGTGAGTGTGTGAAAAGAGGAAGTTCCTGTGACATTACAACAGTTTTGTAGCCTGAGAGATAAGCAATGAAACAGCTTGGTAAATCAGGAAGTAGGGTGTTGTAAGGCTGCAGTTGAGAGATTTAAAAAAAAAAGAAAGGGGACTTGCAGTATGTTATCACAATCCCCACAGGAGCTACATCATCACAGGATTTCACTTACCCCCTCAGTTCTTCTTCATAGAGGTTGGTAGAGGTATTTGCCCCCCTCCTCTTCCTCCCCAAGGACTGTGTCTATCAAACTATCACTGGAATGTTGAACCAGGCCCCTGGAGCCCACACACACAGCAACACTCAGCAGCACTCAGCACCTGTCTCCGACTGCCAGTACAGAGAAAGAGACACAGTCAATCACACTGGACAGCACAGCAAAGGGGAAAGAGCAGAGAAGAGTGGGAGGCAGACAACAAGCATTTTATCAGCAGAAAAACACATACTGAGTAGGTTGCACATTGCTATGTGCAACACATCACATGAGGGTTAAACCAATTAATTTGTTAGTGCAATACGTCATTATTAAATTAACGCCAGTGTTTTTCAAATATTAGAACACGTTTCAAAAATTCCACACGCTGCTGCATAATGTTGTTATCACAATACATATTTGGAGCTACTAATACAAATTCGCTGGAAATAAGTATTTTTTCAGAAAAGAGTTTTTCAAAGTTTTTTTTACAAATTTGAAAATGTTAGAGTCTTTATATCTGGCATTTAGGTGACTTTTTATGCAGAAAACAACTATAAAAATCTAGTTTATAGTAGTCCCAATAAAAATCTGATGGGTACCAAGATGATTAAAAGGATCTAAAGAGGCATCTCAAAATTCCCAAGAGGAAACAAGAGAGCACTGTGTGTTGTGTGTGATGTGACCTCCCACCTCAGGCTTCCTAGACATATCATCTCTCCATTTGACACTTACGCAGGCGGTTTCTGGAGAACTCCTGAGGAAGCATCAGGGGCCCTGAGCACCAGTCGGCCTCCCCTCCTCTGGCTGCAGGGCTGGTGGGACTCGGAGGATTGGAAGTCAATGAAACCAGGCCTAATTTAGCCTCCACTGCTCCATGTGCTGCCAGGAATCAGAGTGAGACTCCTTCCCTTTTTAGGGCTCCCTGGACACTGCAGTCTGCAAGTGGCACTACTGCATTCCTAGCAACACTAAGGAGCTGGAGAGAGAGGGGGAGAGAGAGATGACTGTCAAAATTTGTTATATGAAGGTGCCATTTTACTTATTATCTAGGTCTAAAAGTCATAATCTTCCACTGTGAGAACTATATAAATATTTTAACAAAGCACCTATTTATCAACATTACTCACACTGTGAGTTTATCTAGCCTGCCTGTTTGGAAACCTTTACAACCATCTTATCTTTACGCCACTTTCAGTAGATATGTGGACAGCTTGCTCCTGTAACTGACTCAGACACTGTCACAACAGCTTGCCATAAAATCACACCAGTAATTAGGTGTGAAGACAGGACTAATCAGAGATTCTATACTTACGCTATCCACTCAGCCAGGCCCTGACACTATGTCATGTAATCTTTAATAACCCCGGCTGCACTGAAACTAGATGCTGCTGGCTTAGAAATGTATTTTTTCTCCATCGTGATCTGGTTGTTTTTCATTTGACAGAAAGAAAGAGACACTTAATAGATACACGGTATTTTAGTTTTTGAGTTTTAAAATTAATTAATTTCTTTCCAACTTGTGTGGTATAAATAAACCTCAGAAGATTTGGATTTATTTAATTTACACATACTAAATTACTCCACCATACCATTCATTGGCTAAAAGAAACAGATCGAGACAGCATAGCAAAGTATAATAAGTTGCAATGTATCTTCTTTAAGCCTAAGAACACTAAAAATGAAAAAAAAGGGGCAGGGAAAAGCAGCGCTACAACTCTGTGCACTCATGAAAAAGATAGACACATCACTATTTATTAACCCTGGCAGCCCATGTGTTTAAAATAAATGGATTAGATGAGGATTACTCATTGAGCCTCGACTCCTTTTGCATCCCTGTGTTTTCTACTCGTGATATGACTACACATGTATTATTGAAGACAGTGATCACATAAGCCATGGTATGGAATACACAACAGGATTATCTATGCTGGAGTGCTGAAGTCTCATCTTCACCTCCCACCTCCTATAGGGAGCAGACAAATACATGTCTGCTGTTTTACCCCAAGTGTGTGGAATAACCCCAGCAAAGGCCGATTCAAAGTGACATAATCCCATTAGTCTATTCAAGGTCCCTGTCCGACCACCCCGCATAATGAGGAGATAAAGGCTACTAGGGCAATATGAATAAGTAACTGTTTTCATAAAGAGAATTATTCATGCCTCTTGTGTCATGGACAACTATTAATTCAATTAACCTCCCCTCATAGGAATTAATTATTACAATTTTAAAGAACCTTTGCGTTTTATTAAATCTTTGGCTGTACATCAGCATCTTCATCAATTATAAGATGGTTGTTGAGACTTATTACAAGCTGTGACAGTGGGGCTGGTATTGTTTTCACCTTATGAGTCTGTGTGTGTGTCATTATGGCAAAATGTGTTCCTGGAGACAGCTACTGTAGTGGGTACTACCACGCGGCTTTTAGTACTTTGCCAGGTGATTACATATTGGTGGACAGATATTGTTACCACAATAGGGTCCCAACCATGCAAGATATAGCCATGAAACTTTACAGATGGGCATGTGTTGACCCATGAGTACTGAGTACTCATGTAATGAAGTAATAATGACTATGACTACTAAGTACTAATATAATAATGTCGCAATAACTATTCAGTACTTGGTGGTTGGAACGTCAACATGTTGATGGCCATCACGGCTGGTGTGATCCCCTTGCAAGATGGTTTCTAGTTTACCATGCCTCTTCCATATCCAACTCCAGCCTTCTCACCTCCATATATAGTGCAATTCTCTGGAAATCTTTGCAGCTCCTTGGAAATCCCTCTACCACCTACCATTTGTGTAAATGATGAGCTACGTAACTGTCATCATGCAATCAGATAAGGAACCTCATAGTTGGTGGCTAATAAGCGACAGGTGGCATCAATAAAACATGAAATTACAGCCCTCTGATGCTGTTTAAGTAGTACCTGTCCTGCCGGTACGTTCAGATAACAGTCAGTAATCCAAAAGCACAGTTAATTAATAATAAACAACAAATCAGGAACTAGAGTGGGTTGTCCTAAACCATGTTTAGCCCTGTTAACAATCATTCAACTACACTGCAAAATATTAACTAGAGACCATAATGCAATGGGATCACACCAACCGCGATGCTCGTACATGTTGCCTTTCCAATGTTCTGCCATTCTGAGTAGTCATTACTCGATTATTACATGAATACTAATGTTGGAGCAAGCCGATCTTCAAACGCAGCCTTCATTTTAATATCAACTACACGCCTGAAATGTTTTGTGACGGCACAGTTGTAACGAAAGTTATGAAAAATGCCTCTGTGATAGTTCCTGCTGCCCGATGTACACACACACACACACACGCAGTCACACACGCACGCACACACACACACACACACACACACACACACGCGCAGTCACGGCTGGTAATCATTAATGTTCACTATAAAGTACAAACTAGACACTCTTTTCTTTTATAATAACTTCAAATGCAAACTTGGGTTTCATTATGTCTTATGCTGCTTTATTTGTTTTTTTCTTAAATATTAAAATGGGCAGGGCTAGTTTTTTATCAGTTCATCTCATCCAATACTGAAGTAACCTAATTTTTAGGGTTGGTTGATATGGGATGCAGTCAAATATGAACTTCCAAACAGTATTGATCACATATCAGTCACATGTCTGATGGTGCTTTAAAAGATATTTCTAGACAAATTTTCAGAAATGATAAATTGCAACTACCCACTGCAGGTCAGTTCATTTACTTGTAGCTCCAGCGTGTAATGCATCCTTTAGTGTGACAGAAAGAACATTTACACTGTATCAAGAGATTCAAGGATAAGCTCACAATTTTTCAAGCCTGTCTTAAAACAACAGTTTTGCTGGCTGTAATCATTTGTCCTGTTCATGCTGGCCATCAGGAGATGGCTCTCTAAAGCATTTCCAGTGTAAGTGATGGGGCACAAATCCATAGTCCTTGTTCTGTGCAAAACTGTGAACCTATCCTTTAACACAAACAAAATTCCAGACAGTATCCACTCTCATATAACAATATCAATAATTAATTATTACATTGTCTCATTTGACTGAATACAGAAAAAGGGTTTGAGTCTATATCAAAAACATTTTCTATATAGTACCAGACCCTCCACTTAGTAACCTAGCAACCAGTGAACTCAACATGGCACCTATTGTAACTCTAAAACTAGCTAAGCTGAGTGCCAGACATAATTATATCTCTCCTCAGCCAATCACATAAGGCCCTGAGCCATAAATAACAGACTGCTCCCCTACAGAGCACCAGTCTGTGCCGAAAAGTCAACAAACACTTTCTCCAGTAGGCTAGCGGCTCTTGCTCACTACTGGATTCGTCTTGCTCAGAGGAAGACAAACAGAGGGGGAGAGAGACAGAGGGCTATAGGTTTACAAAGAGAACGAGAGATAGAGAGAGTTGAGAGGAAAAGAAAAACAAATGTAGTCTGTGATTACTGAGTCATAATGAAGGCTGTTGGATGGGACTGTGGCTATGAGCTATGTCATTAAAGACAGTGCCGAGTGGCTGGAAAACCTACAGGTTTCTATTTGAAACACTGGCATGCAGGAAGACAAAGACAATAGCACTCGATTCAAAATGTCCTTTCAAATAGCTTCTTCAAAGTTATTAAAATATTTCACAAATATTACATTAATAATCTCAATAGCAGAATCTCTGTTGTAAGTGGCTGGGGCTTCATTTTCAAGCCTTATAACCCTGTGTGTGTTTTTGCCAGACAGCTACTGCAGCGCTCTGTGAAACAGCTTAGTCTCTGGGGCCTTATATTTAGATTTTACGACCAATATTGAATTCTAACCCAAGATATTTTCACCAGGGTGATTTAAGATGTCACCTCAATAGGGCAACAAGTTATGGTAGCAATTACGAGCAGATCACATCACATCACGTGGCTGGAAGAGGACATTGGTACATTTGTTCATTCTGGGTGATGAGAGATGGGATTGGGAATGTGTCTGCACATAAGACATTACTAACGTGTTAGTAAGTAACAGAACACTAGTTTTGCTTATGGGATGTGAGAATTTATCTAACCTCTTAATGTCATATCATCATTGTTATTGTGGTGACAAGCCACAATGACGCAGCAATTTCCTGAAAGATCAGTAACCATGTCATTTTTTTGTAACTTGCTGCAAGGCTCTTTGAAATATACTCTTTTTTTAAGAGTTCCGATCTTATCAACAGAAATGCCAACTTCATCAACATATCATTTCTTGTCACATATTTCTTGAAATATCAAAACATGACTGATAGAGGTACCATAAGATATCCTTGACATGTATCACATAATAAAAGCAGATGTGTCCTACATTTCTCCTGCCCCCCTATGCTATTTGTTTTATTTAGCACCTCTCATGTGGGGAGGTGACACTTTCCAGACTTCAGTGCGATGTATCCAGTGAGTCACGATCTTATCACTCTTTGTGACATATAAAGCAGCTTAGGTATAGGTGAACATCTTGACTATAGGATTAGGTCAATATTGGAATTTTACTGAATGTTTCTGCCAGTTATTTGTTGCTATGATGAAGTTTACTTCCTGACTATAACTGCATAGTCTTTTTTACTTTGAAGAAGGTAACATTTTGGGGATGCACTGAATATTTAATTGACTTTTTGATGTTATGCCATGAAAAGAGCCAGACACAGGGCACAGTTTGGCCTTTATAACCACTGTCTTGAAAGTGATTATAAGAGTTAATTACATTACGTTGTTATAATCATAAAGTTGTGATGTTATACACAGGATCTTCTGCCTATAACAGTTCCTACACCTAAAATTGAATCATTGGCAACATAATCGCATGAGTTCTCAGAGACAGTACCCTACTACCTCTAAAACAAGAATAGATAAATCTCTTCAATCTCTGCATGCAAACATGAAGGACAAAAGTAATCCTCTAAAGGTGAGGAGACTGTGTGTGATGCTACAGACAGGACAGCCTGACCCCTCTCTCAGCTCCCAGGATGTTTTCCTCAAGCCTCCCCATTGGGATTCTGGTAGCCTACATTCCCTGTTTCAAGGTCGGCAGCAGTGGCAAATTAAATTACTTGTCCTGTTTTGTGGTGTTGGCGGCAGGTCAACAGCAACTTGACTAAAATGATGAGTGCGGGATTTTGAAGGGAGCTGCATTTGTCCTGACCCTTGGTGTCATGTTTGCAAAGCAAGTAGCAGCGATGAAAAGAGCAGAAATCAAAAGCAGTGTATTAAATTCTGCTTCTGTAATCACTTTTAAAAAATCAATTACCGCTGCTTTCAAATGCACCACTTTATACTGTCGTCCTTTTGGCTTACACTGCTGCTGGAGGATGTCATGTGCTTGCACATGGAATGAAGCTTGAGTACATTAGGTCTAATTTTGTTAAACTCATACTACACCACACGCCACCTGCTGGGCATCTTTGATATCACGTAGCAATGATATCACATTTAATTTAACATCAATTTAAACAGAAATCTTTCAGTCAGCAGAGTCTTTTCCACCGTCACAATGCTTTTCTGTCATGTTAGCAGTTGGTATCTCGTGTTAACTGTCTCTACAGCAGCATGTGGAGTTTATCTCTCCGTTGCTGAGAGGTTGTTATCAGCAGACAAACAGCTTACACACCACACTGTGGAATGGGAGGAACTTAGAGTATGTAATGTGGTGTCAAAACACGGCACAAGCAAACAGGCGACTTGATATTATGCTACACTCAGCTGATCAAATGTGTGTCACAGAGTTCTGTTGGCACTGTGACCAAGTAAAGTTCTAGACCAAGTTCACAGTGACAAACACATCACCAAATATTAAATATATTTAATATACTCATTGTCAATATCAGAGGATGTTACCTAAGAAGGGAAATGTACAGAATTTGCATATCTGATATGAACACAACTCTGTAAGTCATTTTCGATAACGTATCATTGTTATGAACCATGGCAAAGATTAAGACGAGTAGACAAGTGCTGCAGGCACAGGTAGCTTCATAAATAATGTGCTGCCATTAAGGTACTGTATGCAGCAGAGGGTTTATTGGCTGTCTACAGGAAGGACAATAATATAATCAACACAGGCATTTCCTTGTGAATGCCTATCAACCCTACAGTGGTTGTATATGTCCTCTATATGGGCTAAGTGAAACACTGCTATTGACAATCAGAAACAACCACTGGTGATACGTTTAACTGCATCAATGGGTGATTTACAAACCTACAATATTCAGAATAATGATTCTACAAATTGTGCCTGGAACTATTCCTCTGTCAAGAAGATCTGGCTCAACACTCTGACCTCCTTGTTAATATTATCATCTTTGTCTGCAAAGGTCAGTACTCACTTTATCTAGACATTTCCTCAGTGTATCAATTATTAATGTTCTTATGGTGTTTATGTTTTTGATGTCAACTAGTCACCACCAGTGTCCATGACACATGTTTATGAGGAAACCTAAAGCAGCTTGATATGACTGTTATCTGTAGTCTGAGGTGCTACAGACTTGACAGTTTCGACCAGAAGAGGTCAGTGAAATAATACTTTTCTGCTTTCTACTCTCTAAGCATGGTGCTGGGACTGCTACACTAGAGAGCAGCAGAGCAGCACCAAACAGACGCTCACTGACTCACATTCTCTTCTCTAAATACTGCACCAATGATGCACAGGTGTCTGTGTGAGCCCTAACAATGAGGCCATCAGTGTGGAAACTGAGCTGGCTGTTTGGAGAGAGATGATTGCCACACAGTATACCATTTGGGGGCAGAAATAAGAAAGTAAAAGTTTAGGTACTAAACAAAAACGATGTTTGATAAATGTAAATAACCTCTAAGTCCATTTTCATGTATTTTAACCACACTGAGAAGTAGTCTGAGTTTAAACAAGAAGCAGTTCACCCTATCACATTGGCACACACTGTTACACCACAGGCAGGCCTCTCCCAAGTTCCTATTGTTGCTTTATGTTGACAGAGTAGATGAATATTTAACAGGAGGAGGGAAAGTGGTGGCATCAGATCACTAAGAAGAAAATAACACTCTCCCCATCATGTGACCCAACTATCAATAGTCTGACAGACTAGATAGCTTCTTTTGATTGGCTGCTTATTTCTTTGTTGGCCCAATGTTGAGCTTTGAAATCAACTTTGAATTAAAAAGGACCTATGCTTAGTGACCAACTGTGTGTGTACAGGTCAGATGGGGCCCTGTGGTGAGTTGGATGTCCATGAGAAAGATGAAGACAGGGTGGAAACGTATGCAGTCAGGACCATGGAAAGCGAAAAGAGGCTTATCCAGGTGATCAGAGCGATGCAGTCGGAAATCAGAAAGCTGCAGCTGGAGAACATGGGGCTGAGGAGGAGAACGAGAGCTAATCTCCGAAAGAACGCAACAGTTCCCATCATTGCAGCAGAGTACACAGGTAGCTATATTTATATAGGCTACTATTGTCAGCACTATAAATGATAGATAATTAATCCAGAAATAGGCTCATTAGACTGTATATGATAATTAATTTTGAGGCTTGAGGTTTTAGTGGCTTTCTTGTACTTTAAGGTAGATTCTTGGTTTAATATTCTGATAGACTGATAGACTAGAGTTATTCATGCCGACTATTTTCTTTGTAATAAAAATTCTTAAATGTTTATCTTTTCAGGACTCACCTTGTTGTTGTAACAAATTCTCTTTCCCTTATTCAGAGAGCGTCGTCATGACAGTGAGAAGATATCCAGTCTTCCAGCCATTGGTCAATCATCGGAGTTTGCAGTTGGGCAATGTGAAGAGTGAGAGGTGAACTGGAAAACAGCAACGAAGACAATTAGCATGTTCAAACTGACCATATCGCACAGTGAATATAGCATTATTTGAATATATCTGACTGAATGGTAGTCGTGTTGTATGCTTTCTCAAAAAGATAGCTAGCTTGATATGGTGGTGGTCTGACACCGAATAAAGTTTTTTTCTTTCTTGTCAATATTTCTCACGTCTAACCAGGTATTTTCTCGCTGTAACCGTTATTAAATTAAGTACCTACGACGTTTTTTGTCGAAATATTAATATCACATCGACGTAACCGTTGTGATATGAGTGAGCGGTTATGACCAACCTGTAGAGTGCACCTGTCACTGACTTTACCCTCGCGAGATTTCGGCGTTGCGCAGTGGAGTACAGCCGTCCGCCATCACTGCATCTAGGCTAACATTAGCCAAAAACCACTGGGAAGAGAGCAAGTGACAACAACAAAACAGACACACAGCCCGACCTAATTCCCAAAGGGGAGGTCACTCAGTTTCCCTGCCGCTTTCCTGGCATAGAAAGCAAACTAGCAGCTGCCTTTCATGTAGTCTTTAAGTCAACTTAGAAACGAAAGTCGTTCTAACTAATCATGTCCAACCTCAAAGGCGGCACCAAGAAGGACACCAAGATGAGGATACGAGCTTTTCCTGTAAGTATTTACCGGCACTGTGAGCGCTGGGACGCTAACTGTGAGACTCGAGTACCGGGGATGACAGGTTTTATGCTAGCAACTGCCTGCTAGCTACCTGGTCAATCGAGAAAAAACATGTCATTGTCAAGTGAAAACTGGTATTAGCAGGACAGATCACCTGAAGCACGTTAAATGTGTTATAAGCTCAGTTTATTTAACGTTAGCTAGTTTCTCGGTCTGGAAATGGAGTCGTCGTCTGATAGGAGCTAATGTTAGCATATGTAAGAAAACTTCTTAAGTGAGAGACTAGCAAATAGTAGCTAGCTGATTAGCAGGCCTAGATGTTAGCTGAACTGACGTTAGCCAAGTTGCAGTCAGTCAGCAAGTATCACTACGCTATGGTAACGGCAGGCTCTTTTGGTTGTTGGTATTTCATTGCGGCACGCATTTTGCCGAGGCTGTTATAGATGGCAAATAAAACATTATCATGCAGTGTTTGCTTGCGAGCTAACGCAACTTCAGCCTAACTTAAAACTACCGTAAACATGGCCAAGGTAGCTTGAGTAGTTTATGTTGTTGACGTTGCCATGCTAGCTACCTGCTACTACTAGTATCACCGTCACTATTCACTGTTTTATCATCATCCACCGATCACTGGGCTGAATTACAAATTCACACACTCAGTCAATCACCAATGTATTATATTAGATATGGGCATAATTAGCAAGTTGTGGGATATTATGTTGTCCAGCTAGCTCTTGCAACACCCTTCCACTCCTTGCTGAGATTGTTTGTGTGAACCATAGACAAATGGTTTTTCTTCTGTTGGGTATCCAGGTTTCTGAGTGGGTGTCTTGCAGAGTGAGTCAGTGAGCAGATGAGTGAGTGAACACAGTTAATCCTCTCTCAAATGTTGAGCTTACATGCAAGTGCAACACCAGCCACCTAGACAGCAATAAAGCCCCTACCAGGTGGTCTTAGTCACTATAATAACAAAATTTAATTCCAGGATGAATATTAATTGATCTTCTTACAGCTCTTACAGCTCAGATTAAGGTAGGTTAGTTGTCAAGCTAGACTTAGTTTTCAATAGGGTTACACCCATACAACTTTTTCTCTTTGGATACCAATTCTGATGCCTCAGAATATCTACTGTATACAGATTGGCATTTTAGTCGAAATGTAAATACATCATGATAAATATAACAGTTTCAGTCTTATTTTTAACCCTCAAATTAAAATTGAAGATACTGGAAGGGTAACTGGTTCTAAGTATTTTATTTTCAGTCAGAAAGGGGAGCACATCAAAGAGGTTTGACACACTTCATGGCTGCTTCTTTACCAATTTCAGAGAAATATTAATGCCGAAGGAGTTTGTGTCTTAATTTTCTGGCTTTGAATGCATTTTTAATCATTCATTATAGACACTCAGAAAAAGACAGCAGTTTGTTGCTGGTTTGTTTGGTTATCTGTTTGCTGGTGTCAAGCAGCACTTCCTTGTCTTTGTGATTGTAAAGCTTTTCATGCAGTGTGTACACGAAGATGTAAGTCTTCATGGGCTCAGGTCCTCAACAGAATTCATAATGCACATTGATTTGTTTTCTGTAGTATATTTATAGCCGAAATATCACCACACTGCCAATATCACTACACTGCCAAAATTGCTGTTTCTTAACTGCTTTATGCTGACAGTCCACTCATTTTTACTTTGTTTTTCCTCTATTTATGACTGCAGTACTAAACTAAACCAAAAGAAAAATGTGTTGGATTTGTATCACAAACAAAAATGTGATGGATTGTATCACAAACAATTTCATCTGTATCTAACTATCTCCTTGCTGTGAAATTGGTTTATTATGGCTCCATGTCTTTTCTCTCCACACAGCAAGGTAGAAAATAACTTAGCGCAGCATGTAAGGTATGAAATCTATGTGGACGCATCTTTAGAAAGGTGCAATACTATTAGACATTAACAACAATGCATATATTGGATCTATATTATTTGTATGGCTCTTTTTTACAAGTATTTTTGGTCTACTAAATTTTGTAGACCAAAGAACAATTCTTGACATCACTGCCCTCATCTACTTATACCACGTCAAAGTAATGAAGAATGGACATTTTTCATATAAACACATTTTCACATCTTTCTGCCCCTCCCTAGATGACAATGGATGAGAAGTATGTGAACAACATCTGGGACCTTCTAAAGAATGCCATCCAGGAGATCCAGAGGAAAAACAACAGTGGACTAAGCTTTGAGGAACTGTACAGGAATGCCTACACCATGGTGCTCCACAAGCATGGGGAGAAGCTCTACACAGGCCTGAGGGAGGTTGTCACTGAGCATCTCATCAACAAAGTAAAGATATATATTCTTCTCTAATGCAGCTCTTTTTCATCAGTAATTTAAAGAACACTGAATAGTACTTCTGTGAGAAAAGAAAAAATAATATAATCATTACCATTGCCATTGAGTCTCTTTGTTTTATCTTTACATTCTTTAGTCCACTGTCCAGTATGGATACAAAAAAAGTAGAATTGTCTATAGTAGGCAAACGCATAAATGTAAACTGCGATGCATCTGCTTGAAGAATGTTGTATTATATTAGTGACCAAAAATAAGTTTATACACCCCTCTTTTATCAAGCATTAATCATAAAAATAAACTATGAATGGACTATGGATATTACATATTCTAGCACTTAGCTTCCCAACAGTCCTCATTAATCTTACGACCCGATCTATATGTCTCTCTGTTTCTATTTTCAGGTACGAGAAGATGTCCTAAACTCTCTAAATAATAACTTTCTGCAAACACTGAATCAGGCCTGGAATGACCATCAAACTGCCATGGTTATGATCAGAGATATCCTCATGTACATGGTGGGTAGGCTGATGTGTGTGCCTTGCCTTTTGTCATACTAAGTAAATGGTACAGTAGTTGTAGATTATTTACAAAGATCTTTGTGTTTGTTTTATGTTTTGTCAATAAGAATAGACTAGAGGTTTCCCTCATGTAAGTGGATAATGGTGCTTGTTCTGTGTCATAAATAATTTGATGCTTTTGAAGAAATGGCCTTTTGTGTTCAACTGTGGCCAGCCTTCACCTACATCCTATTCTGGACTTTGATTGTAAGGTGCCGTTTCATTTGCGGGCCTAACAATGAGCCTCTGTTGCTGTATTTATTTGTTTTGTTGGAAAACTGGCAGCAATAGTTGATTTACTTTAGCCCACAGCAAGTCCAAAGTGTTTACGGAGTTGTGTGTGAGTGAGCCCCTTGAGATAGGCACAAGTGTAGGCTAAACAATGGCACAGTCAGTACAGGGACTGCACAGCTCCCCTGGGCTTCTTTTGTTCCACAGTCTCCATTTTCCTGTCCTGTTTTACCCCAAACGGTTGGCTTTCTGTTGTTAAACTACTGCAGAGTCACAGCCTGCTGCTGTTGTTACCTGGCTGCTGACCTCTAGTGAAGAGCTAGACAGATGCAGCGAGTATGACTTTGCTGTTCTTTCCAGGTGTATTTACCTTGTTGCAAGTCACTGCCTCTCTTCAGTCTGTGGATTTTTTATTTATTTGACTAGGAGAGGATTTATAGATTTTCACGCAGTATTCATTCATTTTAATGTTCGTTTTTTTCTTAAATTTAGCCAGTCCTGTCTGCTGTGCTTTTTATGAAGTTATATATTCTGATAAATGCAAACTTATTCACTCATTTTTTTATTGTGATTAAGAGAAATGCGAGGCATCAGAAAGCCAAACCCCTTAAACTCATAAAAGAAGCTATTGGAAGTTTGCAGGACTAAAAATAAGTGCCCTTGCTTGAACACAAAAGTTTAAAATTAATTTATTCCATGCAATATCCTGGAAGTTTTTTGTTTTGTAAAAACCACCTCCTGTAATTTGGCATCGGCGGATATTTGTTATTCTGGACTATTTGTGATGTCAAATCTTGTGACTGAGTGGCTTGGTAAATATTTTATCACCTATGCCCCCTTTGAACCCTGTGTTTTCTGGGAATAAATCAGACACCAGCCAGTAGTTTATTCTGATACTCTAATGATCTCATAAAGGTTTTGCAGCCTGTCAGTCAGATTGTAAAGTGTATAATGAAAGCTTTTCTGGCACCTTCATCCCATAGAAAAAGTATTTTGCACCACATCAAATTGCAGTAGATGTGATTAGATTTTTTTTTTTTAACAATGACGAGTAAAATGAAATACTAGAAATACATACCTGAATGCATGACACAGCTAAGGAGGATAAATACCTTTCACACAAACTAAATATTCAATATATACAGTATTATTACCTGTACTTTTCATTTGTCTTAAGTCTTACAACATGTATACATTTATATGAATGTAATGGAGTAAGAGACAGCATCTAATGTCCTTTTCTTCCCATTCTCTTGTCTCCCAGGACCGGGTCTATGTTCAACAAAACAATGTGGAGAATGTGTACAACCTCGGCCTCATCATATTCAGAGACCAGGTCGTGCGCTACGGCTGCATTCGAGACCACCTGAGGCAGACATTACTGGACATGATTGCACGTGAGAGGAAAGGAGAGGTTGTAGACAGGTACAAAGGAGTACTTCTTCACTGCCTGATCTAAAGGATTATTATAAGTGTAGGCCTTCATCAGGATGCCATACAGTTTGGTTGAATTAATACTTTAGTTGTTTGTTTTTTAGTAAATCTTATTGCAGTATATTTAATGGTCATTTTGATAATTGCTGATATGGAGGCGTTACATTCATTCATTGCAGAGGGGCCATCAGAAACGCCTGCCAGATGTTAATGATTCTCGGCCTGGATGGCAGGTCTGTATATGAGGAGGACTTTGAGGGCCCCTTCTTAGATATGTCAGCTGAATTCTTCCAGGTGAGTTGGTAGTAAGTTTTCTTGGTGTCTTTGTGTTTCTGTAAAATCTTTAATAAAACAACGCAAAATATTTGCTTTTTCAGATGGAGAGCCAAAAGTTCCTAGCAGAAAACAGTGCAAGTGTCTACATAAAGAAGGTAGAGGCCAGAATCAATGAAGAGATTGAGCGAGTTATGCACTGTCTGGACAAGTCTACGGAGGAGCCCATTGTCAAGGTGGTGGAACGGGAGTTGATTTCTAAACACATGAAGACCATTGTAGAGATGGAGAACTCTGGCCTCGTCCATATGCTCAAGAATGGCAAGACAGAAGGTAAAAGCTTAATTCAAATTCAAATTTAGAAACAAGAACAAGCAATAGCACAAAGGAATTTGTTGTACTGGGTATTTTCTTTTTTGTTTCTCATTACTTTTTTTCCCATGTCTCCCTCTCAGACCTGGCATGCATGTACAAGCTGTTCAGTCGTGTGCCAAATGGCCTGAAAACAATGTGTGAGTGTATGAGCTCTTACTTGAGGGAGCAAGGCAAAGCTCTGGTGTCAGAAGAGGGAGAGGGTAAGAACCCTGTCGACTATATCCAGGTATGTTGATTCAACCAGTGAGTCCAAACAACTGATTCTATTGTTGAATGATATAGATTAGGTCAGCTCTTTGTAATTTCCTCCTCACCAGGGCCTGCTAGACCTGAAGACACGATTCGATCGTTTCCTCCTCGAGTCTTTCAATAATGATAGACTCTTCAAACAAACCATAGCTGGCGACTTTGAATATTTCCTCAACCTAAATTCCCGCTCTCCAGAGTACCTGTCACTCTTCATCGATGATAAGCTCAAGAAGGGAGTCAAAGGGGTATGTGGCTTCACAGAATTGCTCTGTAAGAATGAATTTGTTTTTGTGTCTTGTACATTACCTCAGTCCTTTTGTCCTCCATCTTATTTGAACAGTTGACAGAACAGGAGGTGGAGTCAATCCTTGACAAGGCCATGGTGTTGTTCAGGTTTATGCAGGAGAAGGATGTGTTTGAAAGGTACTACAAACAGCATCTGGGTCGCAGGCTGCTCAGCAACAAGAGCGTCTCAGACGACTCCGAGAAAAACATGATCTCTAAGCTTAAGGTAAAAGGACGAGAAGGTTTTGGTTACAGATGGATATGTACTGTTCATCATTATATCACCCTTTCTGCTCATATTACCCTGCCCTTGCCCTGTCTAAATTCTTGTCAGCAGTTTCAACTCATTGCTGTCTGTCTTTTTTCGTTTGCAGACAGAATGTGGCTGTCAGTTCACTTCAAAACTGGAAGGGATGTTCAGAGACATGAGCATCTCCAACACTACCATGGATGAGTTCAGGCAACACATACAAACCACATCGGTAAGGCAGTCAGATGCCTTATATTAAATATATATATATTTTTTAAAGTTATACAGCAATTTTATAAACGAGGCACATGTGAAAATCCACGTTTGACATGAAGTCAATTTTGAAGTACAAATCATGATCCGTACGTTTATGGAGGAAGATATAAAGCACAGGACTGGGAGGGATTAAGTTTTTGATCATTAGAATGTTACAGAAAGTAAACCATATTTGTTGTCGTGTAACTCCCATCTCGCGTCTCTTTCAGGCATCTCTAAGTGGTGTGGACCTCACAGTAAGAGTCCTCACTACTGGCTACTGGCCCACACAGTCT
Source organism: Seriola lalandi dorsalis (assembly GCF_002814215.2). Classification (NCBI taxonomy): domain Eukaryota; kingdom Metazoa; phylum Chordata; class Actinopteri; order Carangiformes; family Carangidae; genus Seriola; species Seriola lalandi. The sequence goes on along the minus strand of NW_019524830.1, from coordinate 1,542,825 downwards.
GCAACCCCCAAATGTACCATCCCTCCTGCTCCTAGACACGCCTTTGAAGTCTTTAGAAGGTAATGCTCTTAAATTTACTCAAATGTTTTGGCTCGTTGTTTTGTATGGTTTCTAAAGAATGCTTTCGTTTTCCAGGTTTTACCTGGCTAAGCACAGCGGCAGACAGCTCACACTGCAACACCACATGGGTGGGGCAGACCTAAACGCAACTTTCTACGGAGCTGTTAAAAAGGTAGAAGCAAGATATTAAAATACTCTTTTTTACAAGTCACAGAATTCAAGGTGTAATGCTATTGTAAATGGAAGAAGACTTGTGGTTGTCAAAGTAATAATCATAATTTATAAGGCTATTGTCTCAACTGCAGGAGGATGGTTCAGAAGTGGGTGTGGGAGGTGCCCAGGTGACAGGCTCTAACACCCGTAAGCACATACTGCAGGTCTCTACCTTCCAGATGACCATCCTCATGCTCTTCAATAACAGAGAAAAGTGCACTTTCGAGGTGGGGACACAGTGAAGCACCTTTATCTGGCTATCTTAATCTTTGTAGAGGTTATTTTTACTCAATATATGACTTGTACACATCATTCTAAGTGAGTACAGTGAGGTGAGAAGATTTATTATAATCTGTGTCCCTCTCTTTTTACAACCTTACCCCTCTCATCTTTCCCCATCTATAGGAAATCCAGCAGGAGACGGATATTCCCGAGCGAGAGTTAGTGCGAGCGTTGCAGTCCTTGGCCTGTGGGAAGCCCACACAGAGAGTTCTCACCAAGGAGCCAAAGTCCAAGGAAATTGAGAACGGCCACGTGTTTACAGTCAATGATCAGTTTACTTCCAAACTGCACAGAGTCAAAATACAGACAGGTGGGCAAAGTGTGTACAACACAGACATCACTACAGAGAGCGGAAGTCTCAGCTATGGGCAAACTTCTGACCACTACTGTTTGTAGCATAATGTGTTTTTGGTTAGAGGGTTTAATTTCTGGAAATCTTAAACCTGATACTGTAAATTTCTTTCTATACAATAAATAGTTTAGTGTTACTGTACGTTGTAAAATTTGGTAATCACATTTTGTCATTTTTAACAAATATGAGAATTACTTACAATACATTCAATAACTACAGTTTTAATACCTTGTGTACAGTAGTAAATACACATTTAGTTCATAATATGAGCTGAACACCTCAGTGTCATGTTTCAGCCATTCAGAAACACATAAATGAAATCTTTTGCTGAAAAGATATATGACAGAGTTTACATTACAGAAGCTAACCTGGGAGTGGGGTGGGACTCTTCCTTTCTGCAAATATAAAACAGTACCTTTTTAAAAGGTTTTTCTACATCTTCTCCTCAAACCTCATCTTGTCCCTGTATCCTACTTTCTCAGTTGCTGCTAAACAAGGGGAATCGGACCCCGAGAGGAAAGAGACGCGGCAGAAAGTGGATGACGACAGGAAGCATGAGATAGAGGCAGCCATTGTCCGAATCATGAAGTCGAGGAAGAAGATGCAGCACAATGTCCTGGTGGCAGAGGTAAGGAAAGCACATGATAATGCAAACTTTGGTCTGTTTGGCTTAAATAATGCAGCAATTTTAGTCCGTAAATTTTCTCTCTGTTCCACTACCTGATCCCAACACTTCAGAGAAATGTAATTTAAAGAGCAAATCTTTAATGTAAAACGGTGCGGTTCTCTTACACATTGTAACTTTTATTGTAACTCTTCAGGTGACTCAGCAGCTCCGGGCACGTTTTCTTCCCAGTCCTGTGGTAATCAAAAAGCGTATAGAAGGACTAATAGAAAGAGAATACTTGGCGAGGACGCCAGAGGATCGTAAAGTGTACACCTACGTTGCATAGAGGAGAACCTGTGGATGAGAGGAGGAAGAGACTGGACGGGGGAATGGGATTTGTTTGTTTTCTTTGGACTGTTGTCACGCATGGACTGGAAGTTTCTTTTCAAGACAAATGCTGGGAACCTGATTCATCATCCCTTACAAAAACACAGTAAACACACATAAATGGGGAATAAAATGTTGGCACAGAAAAAAAAAATCCATTAGATCTCCTAGATGATTTTTAAATCAGGCCCAGTCTTCCCAATCCCTGCGAGTTTTAACATGGATGGATCCAGCTTCAAGCTTTTCACTGTTTTACCCTTGTAGAGATCAAACTTGCAAAGAATCCCTTGGGAAAAATGTGAATGCACCACATTATTTTTTTGTTTCAATACTGTATAAAAATAATAAAATTATTAAAAACAGCAAATGTGGATTGTTAAAAAACAAAAATAAAAATAATGAGTATTGATGCTCTGTAGTTTCTCACAGAAATGCTTTGCTCTTCTACATTTGTCTCAAACACATCAGTATAAAAACATCTATTTTGTCCAGGTGCTGAGTCCAGAATAAATGTATGTACATTTTTCCTCCCAAGGGACTCGCAGCACTGTGATTTGCTCTTCTCAAAATTTATTTCTTATTACATCAAGGAATGTATGTTTCAAGCCCCAGTTCTTTGTCAGGATTCAGACATTGGAGTCAGTGACAGTGATTTTTCACATTGCCTTTACCAGGCTGGGCTTTGAATGTTCATTTTGATTATTAAATGCAAATTTCTAACAACTTCATAGGTGCCATATAGGAGATTGTGCAGCTGGGATGCATAGACATCAGTTTCACAATTTCAACAAACACCTCTGAGACATCTGAGATGAAAGCAATGCACATTTTTCCACATGTGAGCCACAAGTCAGAAATCAAAATCCAACAAACTCTGTTTTATTGTCTAGGCAACAGACAGGCATGTTTTTACATGTATTCAGTAACCACTATTGATATACTTAATATCAAATCAGTTACTTATTAAATCAATAGTTTATGACATTTCCAGTTCAAAAACAGACCAGTTAACACATGGTGACATCACAGTTCAAATCAGGTGACACTGAGCTATGAACTGTCCTAAAAGCTGTCTTTAAAAAGAATGGGCAGAATTAAGAGTCACAGGACTAAATATGACAAATGTGTCACATTTTTCAGTGTTTGATCTTGCTGTTACTAATAATTTAATGACATGGTACAACAGATACATCAGTGATATCAGAATTTAAACAAACTGAGGTGTGGAAGGGCTCAGGGGCTCTTTAAGCTCTGGATCAGGTTGTGACTGTACAGCTTCGGCCAGAGTCTCAAGCTGACTCATGAAACTCTGAATCTCTTGAGAAGAACTATGAGTCCAGGCCAGAGGCAGGTGAGCGGGAACAGGCTGACGATCTGCAACAAAAACAATCTGTCAGAGCAAGTGACACCAGATGATGATGACGGCAGAATTCACAGAGGAGAACTGGGAAAAAAAGAGAGGACCATGTCTCTTGTTGTGTATGAAGAGTCTGTCAGATTTCATGCTGCTCACCTTGAAAGAACTGCCCGCTGCGTGTTCTGGCAGCAGCTCTAGACAAGGCCAACCATACAACAGTGTCCGCTCCTTGCTCTACACTGCGCAGTCTCTCCCCCATCATCTGGTGGAACTGAGGCATTGATGTGGAAACAGCTGGAAACAGGAAGAAATAAAATCAGCTGGGGTAAGTGTTGTGTTGTTCACATTACTAACAAAAACTCAACTACTGCTGTTTTTGCAGTGAAGTAAATCATAAAAAGGAGCTTTGATTTTCCACTAGATAAAATTGGTCAAATCAAAACTAAAAGTTGACGGTGTAAACAAAAGAAAAGAAAAATACTTTGGCATTTTATCACAAAATTAGGAAATGACTTTGAAAACCATGGGCTTCTAATAAAATAAACTTTTATCTAATCATGTCTGTTATCAAATGACTATAAAATATGAAAAAACATAGATCATGCAAATTATTTAGATATTAAGGGTTTTTTTTGTTCAAATTTTGATATATTTCTATTATTTTTAAAACCAATCAAATAATTACTTGTCCAAATGGTAGAGAAAAAGTCCCCAGTATCTCAGCTACATTTTTGTTTTTAAATTAATTTTGTACTCAAGACATTTTTGTAGCATCTCTATCAGCAGAGTTGATAGGCCAGACTGCTGTGCACAACTTTTTTTTTTTTGTTTACTGAAAAACATTTTTGCAGCAACGAAGGAAAACGAATAAAAACAGCAGTAATAAGATAATGAGTCAGTACCTGGTGTATCTGCCCAGCCTGGATGCATCACAGAGAAGTGAATGATAGGGTTGGCTTTGGCCCACTGTTGTGTCAGCACCACCTGCTGTCTCTGAAAAGAAACAACACATGGGTATCCCTGTCTCACCCCTTTTTCTTAATGGCTTTAAATGTATTCTGTATCACTAATATTATTACAGATGTAGTTCGAGATCAGATGATCATTTTTAAAAATTCTAAAATGCTAGCCTCCTAATCTGGATTACATCTTCCTCCCTACCTTGTTCTGGGCGTAGACCATGACGCCATCAAAATAGCCCTTCTCTGACTGCAGGTCATTAACTCTGAGTTTCTGGACCAGCATGCCTCCCGAGGACACAGTGATCTAACAGGCAGGGAGAAAAGTGGTTCAGTGTGCTTAGATAACCGCCACTACAGAACAGACAAACGTGGCATTATGCTGTCCACATAATGCAGAAAAGCGCTTTGTTTGTGTGGATTTGTGCATGTGTTCCTACCACTCTTGCATCCCGGCTCTTCTGGAGAAGTGGTATGAGAGTCTGGGTAAGGATATACACCCCTAGAGAGATGGAGAAAAGCTTTAGCCTTGATTTCATATTCAAAACCGATGTCTGCATAGAATTGTGGGATTTTGATCAACAGGATCACGTCTCACCCATAGTGTTTGTGGCAAAGTTCTTCTCTAGTCCCTCAGCGTTTACCTCTCTCTTGTGCACCATACACCCTGCATTATTTATCTGACAAAGTCAAACTAAGTCAAACAGCTGAGTCTAAATCAACATCATTAATTGAGAGAAGTGAGTGATGAAGATTACAAGAGATTGGTGATGCCTACCAGCACATTCAAGGATGGATACTGCTTCTTGAAGGCCTCTGCAAACTCCCAGACCTTGCATGTCTCTGACATGTCCACAATATGGATGTATACCTCCTAGAAAAGCCATATGAATGAATTTTTTTTTTTTTTTTTTTTTTTTTTACAAAGGATGGGATTTGTCACTTTATTGTCTATTTAATGTCAGGCATGATGTGGACAAACAACACTCACTGTATTCCCAGACTTATCCACAATGTCCACCCTGGCCTCTTCTGCTTTGTCTTTGTTCCTACACACCATGTGGACTGTGCCACCTGAACACAAAACATGATTGAGGCTTTATTTTTGAATCAATACAAAGTGCATCACAGAGATCAGAACTCTCCAGGATGTACCTTTCTTGGCTATGGCCATGGCTGCTGCTCTGCCAATTCCACTGTTGGCTCCTGTGACCATAAAAGATCTTCCCACAACAGACACATCCAGGTCTTGGGGCTCAAATTCTTTAGATGCTGCCTCATAACCTTTCCTGAAGGCACACAGAAAACACATTTATCAATGTGTGTCTCAAAGTTAAGAGAGGAATACAGATTTTTTTTTTTTTTTTTCAAAGTCACAAGATTGACAATCTCCACATTTTAGCTCCAGTAGAGTCAGGTGGTATGAATGTCATCCTCAATACTCATCAGCTGTCAATGGAACTATTGTAATTGTACATAAAGGCCAGTTTGTGTGGTGATGTGTGCCATACAGCGACCAGACCTTTGATATTACTCTGTTTACCACCCTTTGGTCTTAAATAAATGGCATGGAATACATATTGAAGACAATTAATCCTACATTTAGACAGTCAACAAGCTAGGATAATACACAGTATATGTATGTACACTAACTGAAATTCAGAGAGCATCCCCCTGACAGCATTTCTCTATTTGACTGCGCATCTGCGGATAATTACCAAAGTAATACTCAGTACTGACCTTGTGTAGTGGTGGATTCCGTTCAAAAACCAGATGGCATTTCGGTACACAGACATGTTATTAAGTGAATAACTATCCCAATGAATAAAGTGCACCAGCGTGCCAGTCCTTGTCAAGCACTGTGAACATGAAGAGAGGGAGAACACTTACTGCTCTCTACCGATCCTGCACGGGAATAACACTTAAAACAGTTGTCCTATCAGTCCAGTGATATGAGTTAAAGTTTTATCAGCTCACTCACTGAAACTACCTTGCACAAACCACGTGGTGGATCTTTAAAGGTTGGGATGAGCTGCTGGTCGCGAGCGTCCCCTGTAATGCAAATGTACAATAACCAATCCAGATGGTTGTGAGGTTTGGTGACGCGTCCTGCAGGCACCGCTCCTCAAGGGCGGCCGGGAGGGGCGGAGTTAACGAACTTTCTCACTGGCTGGAGTGGACGGCGGATAGATATGTGTTGAACTGGACTAGTTGACCCTTTGTGAGGGTTAAAGTGCTTATTTTTTTTTACTCTTTTGATAGCGTTCATACCTCTTGGCGCGCCGTCAAAAATGGTAAGTGTTTGGCGGTGTTATTTTTCCTACGCATGTCTGTAGGTGTGAGGTAGCGTCAACCTGTCCTGTTCACCTGTTACACCTGTTGTCGCTGACAGGTAGCTAAAGCTAGAAACTACACCTCTACACCGCTTCATTTTACTCTCGGGCCTGTTTGTTGTTGTCAGGACGCCCGACAGCAGCTGTATTTGATTTCTGTTGTGAGTTTTTATTATGTTTATCCTACTTTTAGCGACAGTCGGAAGTAAGGTGTACGTTTCCTTAACCGGTCCCCTCACTAAAACAGGTTTCGTCACTTTCCAGCCCTACTGGTAGTCTGATGCTTTCCATATTAATTTGCCTAACCTTGCGTACTTAGGGCATATGCACCTGGAAATACCAGTACAAGGACTGGTTGTAGGCCTGTTTTGATAGTACTATATGTATTTTTTCTTTTTTGTCCAGTTTCCATGCAGTGAAAACCGGATGTAATTGTTTTGTTGTGACAGAGATGAAGTTTCTGTACACCCGAAACATTCATGCTCTCAATGAAGCAAATCAGAATCAGACCTCCACCAATCTGTGGTGTACAGCAGTGTATATTTTCATAGCTATCTATATAGCTTTTTTAGGCAACTTTATTTTTTTCCTTTTTTTTTTAAAATATCAACACTTAAGAAGCCATTTATTTTGGCCCCAGCATTACAACAAATGGATCATATCTTGTGGATTATAATCTACATATTTCTTTTTTGGGGAAAAGAACATCCGTGGTTTCAACAGTCCTTTGTTGCAAAACATGAATTTATAAATGAACACTTTACTGAAGAGGATTTCTGACCTTATAATTCTTTTTGTAATGCAGCATTTGCAATTATATGCATAGATATTCAAGACAAGTCGATTTCATTTATATAGTCCATAAACCCTTAATGCCATGAAAAAACAGTTCAGTCACTCCTCTTAACCTCTCTTATATGAACAATGAGAGGAAGACTTAAAGGAAACAGAGTGGCACTGTGGTTCGGGTAGAAGTGGTGGGGGGAATTAATGTCCATTTTGATATGTAGCCAAATCTACTTCCAATGCTAGGAAGCACATTCTCTAAACATCCGAAACCCAACTCTGTAGCTCTTTTGAAAATTGTAAAGGAAACTTAAAACTACCTCTTCCTCAATAGTTTGTTGACCTTCACATTTCTGCCTGTCAAACCTATTTTTTCCCCCTTTGTTAATAGTGTTTGGTCAGTGGAGTTACTATTTAATGAGCCATGACAACAGCAAGCCACTCGTTTGACCCTTGAATTGTACGTGTGTGTGTTGGAGGGGAGTTAATAATGTTCTATGGAATGACTGTGTGTGTGTGCATGCATTACGATTGCCCCTCTGCTCCTGTGGTGCGTGTGTGTTGTTAGATGCGCTTCCTGCTGCTCTTCAGTCGCCAAGGGAGGCTGCGTCTACAGAAGTGGTTCACGCCCATGTCAGAGCGGGAGAAGAAGAAGATCATAAGGGACATGACCACCATGGTGTTGGCACGGCAACCACGCTCCTGTAACTTCCTCCACTGGAAAGACCTTAAGATTATTTACAAGAGGTGGGTGCTGCCCCCACATGTTTGTTTCACCTGTTCAAATTACTTTCTGTGTTTTCTTAGGCAGCAAGACCACCAGTGTCATTTTCACTAATAGTTACTCCTACTGTATATACGCCCACTGCATATTATCATTTATCTCCATCAATACCAATTTATAGTCGTCCATTGTCCACTTTTTCCTCAGATATGCAAGCCTGTATTTCTGCTTGGGTGTTGAGAGCCAGGAGAATGAGCTGCTAGCCCTGGAGGTTATTCATCGCTATGTGGAGCTGCTGGACAAATACTTTGGCAATGTATTTCAATGTGTTTCATCTCATTTTTTTATCTAGTCTAATGCAGAAATTTAAAACAGCATTTATAAATCTTAAAAAATGTAAGTCAATTCTGCACTGTGAACTGTCATATTTAAAAAAACAAAAACAAAACAATGTATTCACCTTCATACCTCCTCTCAGGTGTGTGAGCTGGACATAATCTTTAACTTTGAGAAGGCATATTTTATCCTGGATGAGTTTCTAATGGGGGGCGAGATACAAGAAACCTCCAAACAGATTGTGAATCGCTCCATCGAAGCCTCAGACATGTTACAGGAGGTGAGTTGCTGTGACACACATGCACACACACACACACACACACTCATTCAACACAAGGTGTGGCTTGTATCTGTGGTGTGACCATGTAACATCTGTTGCATGACTCAATATAATTAAAGAAATAGAGACATGTATTGGAATGTAGTTTAGAGGATCTTTGTCTTGTTTTAATCTCGGCCGTGGGATACTCAGAAAGGCCCAGATGCCTGAAATTGATTTCTTTCATATTTTGCTAAACAACAACACTTATCATAAATGCTGTATCAAGCTCCAGTATGGGGACTTGTTTCAGTTTATTTGTGTGAGTGTCAACTTACCAGCAAGTGACGCATAGTAGCCAGTGTCATAATGAATTAACAGTGGTGCTGCTGAGTCCCTGGTGTGTCTTTGTCTTTCTCATAGCTAATTGTCTTGTGGATGTTAGCTGTTGCTCCTTTTTTTTTTTTATATATAGATTTGTGCTTGTGCTGCTGTTTGTCTTACCTTCTGTGTGTGTATCTCTCTCTCTCTCTGCCAGTGTTATTGCGAGTGAGAGACAGATTTCCCTGGAACGTGGCGCAGGTTTTAGTGTTGTTTTGGCTGGTTCTTCCCGCTCTCCCTGTAGGTCCATGACTCTGTGTGGTACGGTAGTTTAACTGGGTGTGTTGTTCTGTGCCTCTGAGTAGCGCTGACTAACACTTGTAATCTAGAGTTGGATTTTGTGCAGTGTAGCCTCCCATTCATTTTGACCATTATCGCTTCAGGATGACAACAGTGAGTGGTATGAGGTGGAGCTGTTTGGATGACCTTGAATATGGACAGAAAGGTTAGATGTTGTGCTTGTGTTAGTTACCTATCGTGTGTTGGTGTGCTCAGTACTTAATAACAGGCGATGTTATTTGTGTGCCTGTGAATATTATTATATCGTGGTACATTTTTAAGAGGCTAAGAACGTGATTTCTTTATTTGTGCCTTTTTCTAGACCATGGAGGAGTATATGAGCAAACCTGCATTTTAACCCATGGAAAAGAGACATAAAGGGAAGGAATCCAGGAACCAAATGTACTGTACATGAGTCAAGCAAGTATCTGAACATGGAAATGGAATTAACTTTGACTCTCCCGAACATTTTCAAAAAAAGAACTGGGTGTGCTGAATGTCTGCTTCCCTTCTATCTTAAGCATTGCTGCAATATAACTTCATTTGAGAGTAAGTCTAATATTTGTTCATAGTCATGTGAAGGACGGGGTGGGGGAAAACATGTTTTTACATTGATCGTCATTAAACTGTAAATGAAGTACTAATAGAGGATCAGGGATATGAAATCATAACAATGAAGTGATATTATATTTACAAATGTGTTGCATTGATACTTAAACCACACATTTATATAAGTTATTTGAAGCGAATGGTTTTGTTCCAAAAATACTATGGACTGATTTTAGAAATAATTGTGCTACTCTGCAACTCAACAAATTTCAGTCTCTAAAACAACAGATTTCTGTGGAGTTAAAATAATTTGCTTTTAGAATTTTGAGTGAGACTAATTGTGATAAATTTCATACTTCTTTTAATCTGTATAACATATTATTTACATGCGGTGATCATTAGTCTTAAAAAAAGCGGTTGCCAGAGTGGGTGTGAATATCACTGTTTTTCATAATGTCAAATTTATGATATTGGAGCTTATGATTAAAATGTGTATTTTGATAAACAATCTGGCTTGAGTAATCATTTTTACCATGAATATACATTTGATGATTCATTTGATATCGGAAAATCCACCCAACCTTATGGAATTTAATGTTTACTAAGACTCAGCGTGATTAAAAATGTTATTTCCCCTGCTTCCTCTGATTACAAACCAAGGCTGCGTATGGTGTATGGTGTGATTTTATTTATTTTTTAATAAGGCAACACAACTCAGAAAGAAGAAAAATAATACAGCTGATGCTTTATTCATCTGTGATTCATCATACATTATTGAACATGTACAAAATGGTTTAAAAATGAGCATACATAGCACAACCACTGGTAGGCCAACAATACAGAGCTTCGCAGTATGAAAGGGTTGGAAGGCAGGCGACGGTCTTTATATTTAGACTTGGAAATAATCATCCATAATAATAACATTAAATCCACTAACCCTGAATATATAACGAGTCACAACAACACTCGTTTTCAGCCCAGCACACTGGCCAAATGAAACCCCCCCCATAATATTCCTCTAGTACTCCTGTCATTATACTGTATGCTTTTTAAAAGGCCCAGTCAGCATTATACTTTATAATTTACATGTATATTCACATATGTTGTTTGAATAGTTTGACATGAAAAATAAGCATTTTTTTTTTAACATTACTCAGTTGATTATAGTTGAAAATATAGGCCTGCTTACAAACACCATTAATGTGAACAAACTTTGAACAACATCACAAAACCTTAATAACTTGGATGTTCTTGTCATTTGATATTTGTCAATGTATCCATTGTAGATATGAGAGCAACAACGGGTTAACACCCAATCAAAAGTGTTTCAAGGATACCTGTTTGTCATTTGTGCACGGATTGCGCCTTTAATCTCCTGTGATATCACTATAATATTTCTAAAATGTTCTTGCAGCAAGTAGGGACTAGTAGTATTCAAAAAAAAATGTATTGGACCTGTAAGATTGCTATAGCCTATTCATTTTCGTTAGGGTGATATTACCTACCAGCTATAGTTCATATAATAGAAATTTGTAAACTAGATCACGTCCACCAAACTTTATTTTTGAGACAGTATAAATACTATATTCATAATTTCGTGCGTCTTGCAGGGGATCAGGCTACATCCCTGCCACTGCTTTTTCACGGTGCTCCTCCTCTTCCTCATTCACGATCTTTGGAGCCGAGGTTTTTGCCGGTATCTCCTCTTTCCCCTGCATCTCTGTGGGATTTACTTTCTCCTCTGTGACCAGCTCGGTTTCCCTCTTGGCGAGTGGCCTCCTTTCAGTGTCCGCCTGCCCCAAGTAGTCCTTCAAGGCGCGCTCGTAAAGCTCGTATGGGAACTGCCCCTTCAGCTGCGCCTGGGTGTCCCGCTTGGTGATGGTGTTGGGGTACTCTGTTAGGATTTTGGCAGCCAGGTACGTCGTCACCTCGTCTTCCACGTCACCATCATCGTCGTCATCGTCTGCACCGTCGGCCTGGCGTTTCAGGGGCATTTTGTTGAGCTCGGATAAAAAGAGGTTCTCCCTGCGTCCGGACGGAGGGGGGATTTTAACTGGAGCTGAATTTGCAGCAGGGTTGGGCGCCAATGGGATTCTGTCCGAAGAGGGAGATGTCTTCATGGGTCTCTGCACCACGGGATACTCGTTGCTGATGGTCTCCACTCCGATGATGTCTAAAAAGTCCTCTCTGTCCATGTCCTCAGGGGCCGTCTTGCTCTTCACCGGCAGTCTGCGGCTGAAGTACCTGATCTTGGGGGTCTGGCCGGTCGTGTAGCGGGCTGAGGCTTGGGGATCACGGTGGAGCTTTCTGAGCTCCTCTGTGAGCAGCATGTCGATAAGGTCCTGTGGAGGGACGTGGAGCTTCAGGGAGAGCTCCAGCAGCTCCTTCACTGTCCGAGGATCCACAATGGAGGGGCGGATCAGTCTCTTTCTCTGATCCCCGGTCTTATCCCTCTTCTGCGTCTGGTCGCTCATCTCCAGGACCTTCAACAGGTAGTAATCTACCAGCTTAGTGTCATCATCAGCCTCCTCCTGGTTCTGGCTGGCCCGGCGTTGCATCTCCTCTCTCTCTGCTTCCTCCTGGTCCCCCAGCGCCCTTGCCATTTCTTCATGGCTCCCGTTGACCATCTCCTCCGTCTCCTCCCTCTCCTCCACTGGGACCCACTCCTCTCCTCCGGCTACATCCTCGTAGGCCTGGTTTCTCAGGCTGAACCCGTCCTCTTCCTCATCATCGTCGTCACCGAACACGTCTCTCTTCTGGCCGGTGACTGTGGGCATCCTCCCGAGCTCTTCAAAGATGGAGCGTAAATTGGCAAGACTCTGGGGTGTGTACTGCTCGTCCAGGTCCTCTGTGGCTCTCTTTGAAGCGTCTGTATTCTCCTCATCCTCAAACATCAGCGGGTACTTCTTATGGGGTCTGGGGAAATTACCGTAGTCTACCGGTGCGCTCTCGGGGATCTCAGTGTCTTTGGTGCGGTGCCTGTGCGTGCGGCGGTCGTTCCTGGGCGCCGATGCGGGGCTGAGTTTCGCTTCTTTCCCAACCTGATCCTGCAGAGACTTGAGCAGGGCTTTCATCAGCTGCTCAGCGGTAATGTCCTGCCTCTGCATGCCTGGGGCAGGAGGCTGGCGGTCCCCGGGACCCTCGTCCTGCTGCGAGGCGAGCTGAAGCAGGACCCTGAACTTGTCCACTTCGTCGTAATCCACGGGTTCAGGTCGGCCCCCGTTCCGCTGCTTCAGATTCTCAATGTACTCCAGGGCTTTGATCATGTCGGAGCTCGGTGGGTAGGCCGCCGGGCTCCCCTCACTCTCCCCGCCTCGGAGCCTGTAGTGGCGGGGGAGAGACGCAGGCTGCACGGCGCATCCCTGGAGGAGGAAGGCGAGCAGGACCACGGCTCCCCCCGTGGGCAACTTGTGGTGGAAATGCAGCATTATAGGCTATTTATTACCTGCAAATCAAGAGAGCGCGAGATGTTAGTTAAGCAAAGGAAAAACAAAACCACGAGGATCTATATATTTCTATAAATTATTTTGACCAAAACCTTACTCGAAAGCATAAGCAGAGCGAGTCTGTTTTGATACGGGATTTGTATGCCTGTCAGGGAGTTACGCTTTGCAAACTGAATGATATGATGCTGTGCGTGAGGAGATACATCCACATCACTGGATGAGTCATTCCCCGCGTTGTTATGGGCAACCTCAACATCCGATTTCCTCTCAACAACATAAACCATCATTAAAAACATCTCTTCTTTTCCTTGTTATTTCATTAAAGCAGCAAATCACTAGATGTTGAAGATAACGTAGAAATAACGAAACGTAAAGTCTCGAGATCTGAGAGAAGGTATGGTAAAAAAACAAAACAAAGCACTGTGTTCCAATCGAAATATACTTAGATACATTTGAAGTAAAAAAAAAAAAATAATAATAATAATAATATGTGTCTTACCTTTGGCAATAGAGCTCAGACAGCAGTGAAGGTGTATGGCATCTCCTCTGGAAGCGGTTCTGCTCTCTTCTGTTTTCAGCACTTGGACAGCTCCCCTCGTTATATGAGGCAACACCTGACCACCGCGTCATCACACAACACACGCAATAGCCGGTCTTAAAAAATCCATATAAATGATTCAGGTTTATGATATGGCATACTAAAGAGCTAGCTGTTTTAAAAATAGCACTCTATGCTGTCTGTTGCACAGCACCTGTTCCATAAGCGATTGACTGAAAAAAAAAAAAATGTTTAAAGAAAAAAAGAAGTCTGGAAGCAGATGTGTTCACTTCACAAAGAGTTATATGTTTATGTGGATTGTTCATCCATCGGGACATTTAAACACTTGCATGAGCAGATTGTTTTTATTAAAAGAACAGCCTGATAAACAGTAATGAGATATGTCATCTTTTTTTTTTTTTTTAAAAAAAAGGTATTTATTCAAAATTATGTGCATAAAATTCCAAAAATACGGATGGATTTGCTCGCAAAAGAGCATCTCTAGCCATCTAAATGTAAAACATGTATGTTGTTTTTACCATCACTTCCACCGTCACTGATCGCCATCGCGGCACATGAAGAGTTAAACCCTCTAGCGATGACTCACAGGCTAAAACCACCGCGGAGTTGCTGTCGCAGTTCAGCAGCTCCTCTCTCTCTCTCTCTCTCTCTTTCTCTCTCCCCGCTGACAGAGATGGTGATGAACACCCCCCTGCCGGCTGGGGGCCGAAGCTCCACGGCATTCCTTCAGCTCGAGCAAGATAAAGGGGGGCACCTTGCTGTACCTCCACATGAAAGGTCATGGATGGGTGGTGGCAAACTTTATGGTGAGATCAAAAAGCCTTACTCTTAAGGTACTTCTTTTCACCATGCATGCATCCATGTGGATGTCAAAAAAATGCAACTTTCGTTAGCCTATATATTTTGAATTGGACTAAATAGTGAATTTTAAATAGTATATCTAATATAATCTTAATTTCCTTTCTATATGTAATTTCTCTTTAGGACTGAAAAACTGAGGTGAAAATGCTCAATCACCTTCTGTTTTTGAACTTATTCATTTAGTAAAAAAAAATTCAAACAGTTCTTTTTAGACACAGGATGAATCTTCAGTACATCAACTAATCCATAGCCAAATCATTTAATGCTTGAAAAGCAATAAATATATTTAAAATAAATTTAAAATTTACATTCCACTACTTCTGTTTCATGCTTTTTTTCTATCTACAAGCTCATCAAATGGGTCAGTTATATACATTAGGATGACTCTACCCTCACTGATGCTCCAGCAACATCTTAAGTGTCCTTTATACCCTCTTAAACAATTCCAACTATTCCACTCAATGCCCTCTGACACTCCATACACATAAGTGCTCTTCCATTTCAGCCCCCTCATTTTCATTGCACATCTAATTCCATGCAACATGCTCCTTATTTAGTTCATGTTGTGATCCTTTCATGCCATTAAACTAGAAAAAGAACTGCCCACTTAATCTTTTCGCTTCACCTTCTGTGTCAAGCGCACAGTGTGTCATCATCACAGCAAAGACGTTGACAACGTTGACAACGTTGGAGGTGCTTTTCACTTGAATGTGCCGTCAGCTGCCTGCGCTCCATGGCTGGAGGGCTGCAGAGAGCCTCCTGACGTTAAGAGACACATCCATCTGCCTGGCTGCTGCTGCTGCTGCTGCTGTTGTGTGCTAGCTTGTTTAACTTCCTGTCAATGTGTGTTTGTGTGTGTGCGTGCGTGTGTGTGTGCGTGCGTGCACAAAAGAAGAGTGGGGGGAATAAAAGAAACTGAAGTACAGTTCAAGAGACCAACAGAGAGTGGAGGAGAAAGAGAGAGAAGAAAAAGACGTGTTGTTTGTGAAATGTGTTGTATAATCCTACAGCATCACTACTCTGACATCACACCTCTCCATTCAGAAACAGCCTCCACCCTGAGCAACAGCAGAGATCACGACTGCCGGCGCACTATAGTATCAATCTTTTAAAGGTTACATTCTCCTGCGTGCCCATTAAGAAAAAGATAGCAGAATATGCTCATTGTCTGTTATCAATTTTATTTCAAATGAACAAGGACACAGAGGCCATATGAAGATGAATGCAAATGCCCAGCTCATGTCGACACATTTACATCATTCAGTGCCTTAATGATTTAATGAGAGTGAAAGTGACAGATGTTTTGAACAGCAAAGAGAGCACAGGCACTGTGAAGAGGATATTTTTCCAGCTTTAAAGCCCTTTAATTTTTGGGTTGTGCCCATGTACAGGTACAAACTCATGTGTACACAGTCACAAGTATAGACACGCTGATGGTATTCTTATGTGTGTTTCAGACAGTAAAGCTCAAATGTGCTTTTTCTTCACCACATTGTGTGCTAAAAATAACTTGTCATATGGTTGTTGTGATGTGTGTGTGTGTGTGTGTGTGAGTGAGTGATTATGCACCACAACAATGGAACAGAAATACTTTTAAGAGCAATATGGAAATATCTGGAGTGTTTATCATATACATATCCAGGTGTGTGTCAGAAAAGAGTCACGTATTGCTATAAAAATGTTCCCCCATTTGCTTCATTGAAGCAATATAACAAAACCACATTGTCATTAATAAGCATTTCATCGTGTAGCTTTATTTGTGTTGTATCTTTCAGCTAATCTAAATGTCTGTCTGTCTATTTGCTTGTGTATGTGTTGTTGTGTGAATTACATCAGCCCCCTGGGCACTATGATGATTCTGAGTGATGGATCAGAGGTTTTTAAACTCAAATCCCAGCAGGTTCCTGGTGGCGGAAGATTCACTGACTGAATCTGTGATTCCCCTCCCTTGTGATGTGCTGTCTGTGTGCATTGTTCCATACACAGACCCACACAGATACTTCAGACATCACAAACAAGACAAACATTTCCACTGATCAGTATTGCTGCGTTCCCCTCTTCTCTCTCTTTATCTCTCTTTATTGATGAGAGCTGCAGCAGGGAAGAGGCAAAACTATAGTAATTAGATTGAGAGTCCTTAGCGCTACTCTCACTCTCTCATTGGCTTTGTTTCCTGGTTTACATTACATTATTAATACTGTCCATATCTGCTGCTTCTGTCTCTCTGTCTCTCTGTATCTATGGTGTGTATATATATATATATATATATATATATATATAATATATATATATATACCATTGAACCTTCACCCTCCTTGCAAAGGGGGCATAGGTTTTTAAGTGTGTGACTGCTTTTATGAAATCTTGCTAGTGTTTCTGATATTTTTGTAATGTTTGCAGAAGAAATGCAGCTGTGTCTCCTTGGGAGCATAGTTTGTGCTAGCTGAACCGTTTCCACAGACAAACTATGTTAATTGAGCCTATATCTTGTCAGTTTTTTCTTTTTTTCTTATGTTAAGATGAGTCACATTGCTCTGCTCAGCCAACGTGAAGTATCTAGTTACTGGCTTTTTCTAATTTATCAGTTTCATAGCTTATACATCCAAAGCTGCGGGAGAGCTGTGTTCTACAGCTCAGAATGTCTTGATAAACCTTAGTTAGAAAACAAGCATGCTCTAGAAAGAAACTCCTGAACCAACCACAGCATGATGTATTATTATCTCCAAACAGAATTACATGACATTATGTGAAGAAGGCACGTGAGGCTATAGAATTTAATGGCTTTTTCTTGCATATTGAAAGTTAGTACATATTTGCCTTATTCTGCCCCCTGTATGCAATGTTGTCTTTCTTAGAGGAATTTGCAGAATTCTAGCTGAACAATCTCTATCGAGCGTTAACAAATGAACACAATTTTGTTTCGTACTCATTCCCCAAATCTCACTACGACTGAGTGACATTGATTTGAACATTTTCAGCGAGGCCCAAATTGGTATCTCAGATTTAATTTTATTCTCTTTTCTCCCTCTACCCAGCCCCCATACGCTCACCCCCACCCAAACCATTCATATAATTCCATCTCCTTGATCACGGTATAATATCTGCCATCATCTACAATGTCTCGCTCCTCCTCCTTCAGTCTGTAAACCCACTGCAGTCGACTGGGACATCGCTGCTGTTTACCCAGACGCCAATCACAGCTGTGGGGAGAGAATGATATCAGCTCAACAGTCACAATGGAAAAAAAACACACACACACACACTCCTGTTCACATTCACGCACACACAGCCAGCTGCAAAGACACAAAGACACAGACATACAGCCTCACAACACTGCATCTCAAGGAGTTTTGTCTTGTGTGTGTGTTTGTGTGTGTTCAGGACTGTGCTTTTGATTCAACTCAAGGAACTATGATTCAACCGAGAGCCAAGGTTGGAGAGTTGCAAGCACTCAATCGTTTCAGCCTTGGATTTCTTCTTGAAAGGAATAACATTCAAATCTGATGCTGTTGCATTGACTTGTGTGAAAAAAAGAAGTAAGAAAAAGAAAAACATGTTCACTGTGAGAGAGAAAGAGAGAGAGAGAGAGAGATGCATCAGGGCCACTTGTGGTCGTTCTTCCCCCGCTGCTTTGTTTGTTTTTATCCTCCTCCTCACCTCTTCACTCCCCATCACCCCATCATGAGGTGGTGGTGGTGGTGTTGGGGGGGGGGGCACACCCGTTGTCATGGCTCACCTTCTTTTCAACCAACGTCTCCATGGTGACGCTGCCTCACAGCCTTTCATCTGCCTCCACCTTCATCTCCTCCCACAGGTTGGTATCCTCCTCTCCACCATTACACGTTTTCATTTCTTAAGCTTAGACATTTTCTTTCACCGGCTTGCATTCATTACTTTTCTCCTCTGTTGTACCCATCCGGCTCATCCCTCCCCTTGCGCCAATTACCGTGGTTAAAGCATGGTCCTTGTCTTCAGGAGGCAGGTCGTTTCAGCAAGGAACAGAGATTGGGGGTGATTACAGCTGCAATATGTTGTCTGAGCCATTAGGACGGAGGGAGCGGAAGTAAGGAGAGGGAAAGTGTGCTGTCTGAGTAATACAGGGAGGAGAGAGGAAAACTGAATGAGAGAATGAAAGGAATGAAGAGATGGAGATTCTATACAGGCATCACCTTTTTGAAAAGGGCAGATGTCCATGTAATGCCACAGGAATGCAGCAGAAGACCTGTGAGAGTGGGCTAAATATCTCTGCATTAATGAGACCCAGTTCACCGACTGAGCCTCTGTTCCAACTCTACTAATGGTCATCTTTTGATTTCTTCTGTAAAAGAAGTTCAACATTTGGAATATAGCCTACACATATCTGTTTTTTTTGCTGAGACTTAAATGAGAAGACTGACACTTCCAGTAAAGTAAATATTTCGCTGGAGCCAGCAGCGGTTTAGCTTCGCTTGTCATGAAGACTGCAAACAGTGAGGCAGCAACACCTGCCTGCCACCACCTCTAAACCTCAATAACTGAAATTTGATATCATGTTTGTACAAGCCGCACAAAAACTAAAAAAACCCCATCATGCTTTGCAATTTGTCATTAAGTTCCACTCCTGTGCTCAGTTTTACATTCCAACCTACTCCTCTTTATTAAAGTCACTATATTCGTCCACCACCAGAAACCTCACATCAGCAACCAGTCCCCAAAGTCTTCTGTCTTTTTGCTGAACTTCTTTTTAGTTTCAGCTCCTGCCTCCCACTAAAACTGTCATTTTGCTCCTTTCACTCATTATTATTATTATTAACCTCCATCCCCCTGCTTTTTCACCTTGGTGTTGTGACTCATTCCTTTTCAGCAAACTTGACAGTGAGTCTCTGTGTGAGCGTGTATCTTTTTTTTCTTCTTTTTTTTTTTCTCTCCCTGTGTATGTGCATGGATTATGTTGGTGTCTATGGTAAAGCGGGGATGCAGCGTGACGCACTGGCTGACGTCACCAGAGGCAGAGGCAGGATGTGTGTTTTGATGAAGAAATCCTGTCAATGAAGAGAGCGGAAACAAAAAGCCACCAACAGAAGGATCTGTATGGAACGCATTTCATTTAGTCACATTTATTGATGTTAATCTTAATGAACACACCAGTGATAATGCACATATTTCCAGCAAAATTGATACAAATGATCATAAGCTTCTGCCTCTGTAATTGGATTTTGGTATTTTTGCCTCCCTAATTAGTTGTGCATGTAGCAGCCTTATGTGTTATTTGAGATGTACAGTGTCTAGGCAACCGTGGTGATTTTCTTTTTTTTTTTTTTTAATGTTCATTAAAGTCTGCCACCTTCCCCTGTCCTCCTCAGCGTGATTCCATCTGGCCAGTGTGTGAATGTGAGGCTGCAGGGAAGTGTGTGTGTGTGTTGAAAATATCAGTGACACACGCCAGATAGAGATTATATATATTTGTTGTCATATCCAAAGCCCAGCATGTGTGAATGGTAGAGTCTTTTGTTTGTAACGTAGGCCCACATGTACTTGCTGCATGTTAACAAACAGCTGTCTCTGCAGTGTGGCACACCCAACACTTTTTTTATTTTTATGTGAGATTTTTAAACATGCTCTTTTGCGAATGCTGTTCTATTTTTGTCACCCCTCTTTCTCTTCACAGTTCATCCTCTCATCTTTCCATTATGTACAGTGTCATTCATCCACCGTTCCCTCCTTCTCTCCCCCTCTCCCCCCACTTAGCTTGTTAGCTTGCTTATCCCCCCC
>NW_019524830.1:1496975-1522324 GCF_002814215.2 Seriola lalandi dorsalis | reverse complement strand
CCCCTTGTCTTCTCTGGTGCTTTATCTCTGCGGTCTCCGTCTCTCCCTCTACCACTCCCTGTCGGCAGTGTGATGATGCTGTCCTGGCCGCCTCCCAAACTGCTTGCCCCCCTCTCGCTCCTCCACCCCCGCACCTCCCTCCCTCCCTCCTTCCCTCCCTCCCTCCTGATGCTATAAATACCCACCATCGGTGAGTCATCGCCTAGACGTATCAGTTGCCTCTGCCTCTCTGCACCCCCCCCCCCTCTCTCTCTTCTTCACTTCTCTGCTCAAGCTCATTACCAGAAACTCACACATTTCCCCACCTCCACTTTGGCCCTCACATCATACCGATGACCCAGCTGAGCTGAGCCGGGGCCAGTGCCTAGTGTAGTGCAGCCACTGTTACCAAGCATAGAGCCAAAGATCAGCTTGAAACACTATAACCCAAAAAACAAAACCAGCAGGAGTGTGAGCACAGTCTGGGAAACACAGCCAACCAAAAAGTTGCACGTCACATTCAATAACTTTCCGACTGGGAAATGTTGCCAGTGCTCTTTTTACATGTCCCTGAAGTAACCTCAAGTCTCTGACAGGAAATATATTTTCTATCTGCTTATTCCACTGATTAATTGCCTCTACATCACAGTTCAATTGGATAAAATATTGAAATAGAAAAGGCCTGTTTCTTTACATTTTACTGTATTTCAACACAACACATTTAGTATCTTTGGAAAACTCTTAAAGAAGATTTTGATTTAAGTTGAGGTTCTGTGTCATTTTAGGGAGCTACTTTAGACAAAAAAGTGCCCTTTTTTAAAAAAAAAAAAAAAAAAAGAAAAAGAAAGGGGAGCTCACCTTTTCCCATGCTGCCCTGTGCATTTACACTTCATATTTCTAATCTGATTTATCCCTACTGAACTTCAGTGCATCTTAATGTCAACAGTCCAGGTTCATATCTCAGTCCCAGTCCTGCCATCTTTCAGCCTCATATGTAATCACTCTCTGTTTTCTCCGGCCACCGCCCACCTCTCCAGAGTTATGAGGCAGCGCCGGTTCAGCTCCACTCATCCTTGGGCAAACTCCAATATGGCTTATTGGCTCACACTGGAGTGTGCGCACAAAGCACAAACACAGATAAAAGTTTTTGCGCACTTGTGAGTCATATGTAGACAGGAAGAGGGAGCCGAGCACAGGCGATAGAGACAGAGAGGGGGAGACAGAGAAAGAGAGCAGGAGAGAGAGAGAAAAAAAGTTGGAATAAAGTGTCAGAGAGAGAAGAGAAGACAAGACACACACACACACACATGCACACACACACACACACACACACACACACACATACACATATAAACCACATTCATACAATATGGAAGATGTCCTTCACTGTTTCCTGCTGATTGGTGGTGTTGTTGCTGTCTTGTGGCAGAGTCACTCTGCTGTCTGTGTGTGTGCGTGTGTGCGTGTGTGCGTGTGTGTGTGCGCGTGTGCGTGCGTGTGTGCGTGCGTGCGTGCGTGCGTCAGAATCAGTGGGCTAATGAAGGGAGCATTATGCCTCTGACTCACTCACTGGTCCCATAGGGTTGGATGGAGGGAACAGAGAGGAGAGGAAGGGTTACAAGAATCACTCGTCTCTCTGTGGTCTTGTGTTTCACTTTAAATGAAACGCAGAAGCAGAATTTTAACCACCCATGTTCTGTCAGATTGCTTTTTCATGAGGGGCTCGTAGCTGTAAACGAAGCAACACGTGTGACACTACATCAAAAGCTCAGTGCTGAGCTCTGATTTCATTCTGATGTGTATTATATTACAGAATTGATTTGACACAGTGAACTTTACGTATAGTCTCATTTGGATTAATTGCAATGTAATTTTAATTTGTATTCATTGTTTAACTTGTGACTGACTAATCAAACCTTTTACAGCCTCAAACCTCAAAGCTGTGAATCAGATTAAGACACAAATCAAACGAATCACTGTGGAAACAAAGACAGTAGCAGGCTTCTGTTGTTTCTACAGGAAGTATGAAATAATAGCCTGATCAATTTGCCTGAAGTGCATCCTCTAAAGAACTGCGGATTAGAGATAAAACTATTATCTAATTAAATGATTAGTTTATAGTTACAGCTTCTCAAATATGAATTTTTATGGGTTTCTCAGTTTTCTGTGGTAGTAAAATAAATATATTATATTTGGGTTTTGAATTGTTGAGATAAATATGCCAACTGAGCTCCGGGAAACTGTGACGAGCATTTCACTATTTTCTTTAATCGACATTTGATTAATGACAGTAATTATTACTTCCAGCCAAACATTGGTGTAGGATCAGGTTTGTTATCCTCAATGAAGCGGTTACTGGATGTTGTGCCAAACTGCTGAGCCCAGTCTTTGTGAAATCCATATGGCAGCAGGAGAGCAGGTGTACATGTACAGGAGGACAAGCTTTAATAAACTGAATGATTTCACAGGTCTGTGATTCAAAATCTATGACTCTGTCTGAAAGGGAAAAAAAAATCCTTTGTTTACTAGCTCTGATTGAAGGTTGACTCCCAGGACTGCATGTTCTGTTTGCCACCACAAACCACATTCACTCACGCACACAGACACACTGTCCTTCGTTGCCATAGAAACTATGGTTTTATGATGATACGAATCAAGCCGCTGATCTAACCAGTTATGCCTCACAGATTGTGTTCAGGTGTTCGACACATTCACAAAGACCAACAGTAATTACAACACAAACTTTTTTTATTTTTTATTTCATTACATAATTCCCAAGGCCAAATCACAAATAAATAAGGAAGGAGACACTTGCAACAGCCCGGCTCACTGGGGCCACTTAACCGCACAAAACAAGGAGGAGACCCCAAAAAACTGGTCAGTAACAAAGATTATTAAATATGTTAACAGGAGGCTTTACACCTGTACAATTATTGGTAGCTTTAATGAAGTTTGATCATTGATCCCCCTCCCCTCTCACCGTATTTACATTGCAAGTGAAAACAACAGGAGCAGTGAAGTTCATCTTTGCACCACCCACTGTCTTTGCCTTGCCGTTAGTTCAAATGGATGTTATTAGTATAGGACACGGCATGTGCGCTATCAACAGAACGCGGGGAGTGCTTCACATTCTTAAGACCCCTGAAGACAGCTCATGTGTGTCAGAAGGCAACTAGCCACCTCTTGCCAGGCAGAGGAAAAGCAGCAAACAGCACAGTAATCTACTGACTTTTCACTGAAATGTCAGGAGAGAGAAATGTTATTTAAAAAAAAGACAAAAAAACAAAAACAAAACAGAAAGGTCATGATAGTATTGTCAAATTTCTACATGCTAAGACAACCCTTCTGTATTAAGCTAGTAGACATCTGATAAGGAGAGGCTGTTAGAGTACCTGACTGTACCTTTGTTAATGCTATATGTCTTCAATACAAGCAAAGCAGGGTTTGCATTCAGAGAAGGCGGCTGAAAGGAAGATGGCGCCCTATATGAAGGACCACTGACCAAACACTGTTTAATCTTCTGTCCATAAACCTAAAGAGGAGAAAGAAATACTGAAGCAGGAGTGTCGCTCGTACTGATGCCACTCAGAGAGTATAACCACCAATCTGAAAATCTACAGTAATTAATGTATGTTATACATGAGTTCAAATAAATGGCAGTTAACAGAATCCAAGACGTGTAGACCCCTTTTTTTTTTTTATATATATATACATTGCACATACAGTATCATACACATAAACCAATTTGGAGAAACAGAAATGTTATTTGCACTCTGTGAAGTCACGTCAGCGTAATTCTATATACTCACAATTAAATAAGGAGTGTATGCATATGGAATTCCTTAAGTTGTTTGACTGGAGTGCGATTCTCTCACTTCTCCCAGATATATATTCAGGTGCTTTGGTACAGTTGCACACTTTTCATCATGCGATTTCTACAATGCCAAATATTAAATCCTCACTTTACAGTCTCGTTAAGGAACAATACATAGTTCAGCACAGTACGTTTAAATGGGCTACATCTAGACTTCCCTATCAGTGTCTCTACCAGTCTCTTCTTTAGTTCCTATGGTTGTTTGCCTTCAGGCCTTCCATTATGCACTGAAGTGGAGAGTAACAGGCCTAAAC
Organism: Seriola lalandi dorsalis; assembly: GCF_002814215.2. NCBI lineage: Eukaryota > Metazoa > Chordata > Actinopteri > Carangiformes > Carangidae > Seriola > Seriola lalandi. The sequence continues at coordinate 1,518,217 of NW_019524830.1, read as the reverse complement.
ATTCAGACATTATTGAGGGGCTGCTGTCTGTGCGTTTCTATCCTTCCTACACACACTACTCTAAAATTTGTGTATAAATATTGCACATTCATTTTATAATTCATATTCAGAAGTATAAAAGATAAAAGGAACAGTAACTAGACCTATGGCAAAAAGGATAACATGTAGTTGCAAAAAAAAAAAAAAAGTAACCAGGGGAGCAACCAATGACAGGCTAACCAGTGTAACTATTTCTCTATGGTAGGCTAAGTTCCCTTGGAGACATCCATACGGTGCATTGGTCATGACTGGCGGAATATGTGGCTGAGGCGGCAGGGCTACTGTATGTGAATGATGCCAACAAAATAGCCAATAAGACACAGGTTGGGAGGCATCCAGGGGACTGCTCAGATATGGAGAAAAATGAAACTAGGGGCAAAGAGCAGGGATGGAAAAAGTCCCAATGGATGCCTTTTACTATTGATGTCTGACCCCTGCTGCAAAGGCCGAGAGCAGAAGGGACTGAAGACTGGATCACTTCTACTAGTCAAGTCAGTAAACACACACTCGAATATACAAACTTTGGGACACAGGCAAATAATGGGAGAAAAAGACAAAAAAAAAGCTTGTAAACGAAGCTCATTAAAGTATAAGCATAAACAAAATGATAATAAAAAACAAGAGGAGTGAGAAAAACAAACCCTCAGAATAATACACCCATAACAATAAGAAAAAGTATTTTGAAACATCTTAACGCTCAATCTCTCACGGCTTTACAACAGATTCCTCACACACAAAAAAATACTCATCAAAATGGGTTTCAAAGCTGACGAACCAAACATGAAGGAAACATAGCGACACATACAAAAAAAAAAAAAAAAGAAAGATAAGAGATCCCTGCATAGATTCCAACCTGAAAGTTACTTAAAGCCCAGGAGGGATCCCTCTATCAGACTCATGCTACCCCAATTTCCCTGCCAGGTATCTGCACTGCAAGTCCACGACCATGCTGAACTGGTGGAAGGCTCCAGAGAGCAGGGGAAGAGGAAGAGAAGCAACAGAGAGAGGGGGGGGGGGGGGGGGAGGGGTTGCGCTGACATCGATCCAGATTCGTCTAGCCTGACATTTGTTTCGCTTCGAGTCATGCAGGCGTCCGACTTCATGTGCCGCCTCAGTCGTCATAGCAACTCCAAGGGCTAAAAATCCATCAGAGAGGAGCGAGTAGTGCGTTGCACCGCGTCCGGCTGGTTCTGTTGTCTGTGAGGGACCTTCTGCCTTTTGGTCTTGACAGAGAGCATTCAGCTGGATTCAAGAGTTATTTCCCCTCCTTTGATCGAAGCTGGTCACAGGGAAGCCGAGGAGGAGGTTTATGAGACGCTTTATGTGTCTGCATTAATGTGTGTGTGTGTGTGTGTGTGTGTGTGTGTGTGTGTGCGCTACCTGTATCTATAATATAGCTCCTCTCCAAGTTGTCCTGGTAGTGGCTTCTGAGCTCCTTCTGTATGTGTGCAAGTATATACGTGTATGTGTTTGTGTGTTGTTTGGAGTGTGTCTGTGTTATTTTCCACCATACATTCGCTCAATGTCCTCCTGGTAGTGTGTTTTGAGCTCCTTTCGTTTCAGTTTGAATGCGTCAGTGACCAAGCCAGTCTCTGGTGTCCACGGCTCAGAACTCAGTCGGATCTTTTTGGGAATCTCAAATCTCTCCAGTTTCGCTGGTTGGGGGAGAGAAAAAAAAAAAAAAAATCACAAGTCAGAGTGATACTAGTGCAAACTCTGGCACAAAGCAGGAGACAATGTCGCGACAAATGTGAAGTGAAAATGTGACAGAGTACGAATGCTTGCATCAACTGTTGAGACATTTTCTGTGAACTCATATAAGTGCAGGTGGCTGAAAGGATTTTTTTTTTCTACCTGAGATAGCAGCCTCAGTAATGATGCAGAGGACCTCTTTCTCCATCTGGGAGTTGTTGCAGATCTCCTCCCATGTGCCCCTCACCTGCATCTGCTCTGCCAGTGCCATTAGCTGCTTGTGGTTAGGCACCACAAAGCTGATCACATATGACTGGTCGCTGAAAAACAAGTAGAAAAGAGTCCACAAAGTTAAGTTTTTTCACCATTAGGGAGAAAGAAATCAAGTTATCACCAGAGACCAAGAGGATGAGACAGAAAAAGCTCAAATGTTTATGCTTGGTGCGTCTGCTTTTGAAAAGGACATTGAATTGAAGTGAAAAGTCTGGAAGAAACAGATTAAGGACGTTTACCTGTTGGCGTAGGCACAGATGTTGTCAATGAGAGGGCAGTTCTTCAGAACAGCTTCCACTTTTCCCAGAGAGACGTACTCTCCTGCCTGCAATTTCACCAGGTCCTTCTTACGGTCTGTAGGAGGAGACGGTAAGCGAGTCACAATCCTAACAAGTATCTATAACATACATACAACATGCACTAGTTCGTGGATTTCTCACCGATGATCTTGAGGCATCCGTCGGAGTGAAACTCTCCAATGTCTCCAGTACAGAACCATCTTTGGCCGTTCTCATCCACAAAAAAGTCCTCGCGGTTCTTGACTTCGTTCTTGTAATAACCCATTGTTACATTGGGCCCACCGATCAAAATTTCACCTCGAGGGTTGGGCTTGTCTGTGCTGTAGTAACCACCTGGAGGACAACAAACTTGATTAGAAAGAAAATATCAGCACGTTTGTTGCTTTTTAGTTGGGTTGGTGCGATTTGACTCACCCTCCTCCCAGTCCTTTAGTGTGACCTCTGAACAAACCAGTGGAGCACCAACGCGTCCTGTGCTGTAGTCCCAAACTGAAAAACACCAAGACTAGAATGTAGGTAACTCTTACGAATCAAATTCTCTTCTGTATTTTTATTTGCTCCTCTCTTAATTTCCCTAAAGGCCAGCTAAACAACCACTCTTTCACATTTTCCCATCTTACTCTCACTGATGGTGCCAGCTCCACAGGTTTCCGTCAAGCCGTAGCCCTGCCCCACAGGGCAGCACAGACAGATGTTCATGAAGCGCTGTGTGGCAGCCGAGAGTGGAGCTCCGCCAGAAAGCAGCACGCGTGTGTTTCCTCCCAAGAGCGCACGCACCCGTTTGAACACCAGACTGTGGGGGCGGAGAGGGAGGGAAAAAAAAACCCAACACAGCATGAAAACGATGACTGAGAGGTGGAGGAGACTCCAACAACAACAGATTGAGATCAAAATCAATAGTATGCAATGATTCACATATGCTCGAAAATAAATCCCCTACATCTTTTGTAGTGGCTCATTGTTAACAAAGGTTAGATGAAGAATTTGCACTAGGTTATGATTAACCATGTAGGAGCAGAGGTTAATATTTACTCATGTATCACAGAGGGAATTAAATGTCAACTAAAGGGGCTTTGGTGAGGATTCTTGTGTGCAGGAGTACAGTATGTGTGCTACCTGTCGCAGAGCGGCGTGCTGTAGCCCTTGGAGATCTGCTCCATCTTGTAGTTGTAAGCCAACACAAAGAGCGTCTTCTGGAACCTGCTCATCTCCTCCACTTTGGTCATCACATTCTTGTAGATTCGATCCATGATCTCCTGCACACACCAGACGGGAAAACTCCCAGTTAACACTTGGAACATTTCATGCCTGTACTCTGCCCAGGCATTCATTTGTTGACTTTATTTCAAGGTGTGACCTTAGTATGATAAATAATGTTAGTTAGATTGAACAGAGTGACTGTGTGCAGTGATAAGACTTACTGGTACGGCAGCCATGAGAGTAGGTTTCAGCACGCTTGTATCCCCTTTACTGCCCTTCTTTATCTTGGTGGACTGTGAAAAAGAAACAAGACAATTGGTCAGCGCTTGCTGATTGGCCGCAGTAGACAATGTAGGCCACTGCTTGACCATGCAGAGCTTTAAATTAACCCTAAGCATCTTGAATGGATTATGAATTTAATGGGGAGTCTGTAAAATAATAGAATAGAAGTCAGGTGAGATCTTTAAGAAAAAGAAATTCCAGGAATGTTTTGTGAGGAGCTACAGCAGTGTGTGTGTGTGTGTGTGTGTGTGTGTTACACTGACCTGGTCGGCTAAAGTCTGAGGGGAGGAGTAGCCGATGCGACAGCCATGAGAGATGCACACCAGTTCAGCGCTGAGCTCTAAAACGTGGGCCAACGGCAGGTAGCCAATGTAGGTGTCTGTCTCACTGCCAGCACAGAAATAACAGCAGGTTAATTTCCACTATAAACACACAGACGAAAACATAGTGAGGTGTGATGCAAAGAGAGTACAAAGGGTAAGAGAGTGTGCGAGGAAAGATTTGATCGTGTATGTGTTTCAGAGGTTGTGAATAGTTCCTAGATTCAGAGAGTTGCAGAATCTATAAAGAGGTGTTAGAGAAATAGAAGTGAATCTGACACAGGCGTACTTGAGGTTAGGGATTCGCTCAGCCATGCCAGTAATGCCAGCCATGATGTTGCCATGGGAGATCATGACACCCTTGGGGATGCCTGTGGAGCCGCTTGTGTACATGATGACGGCGATGTCCGAGGACAATGGCTGTCTGCGGTCAACCGCTACTGTAGAGACAGAAGTCAAGAGGGATGGCGGTCAGAGAGGAAATGCATCACATGCCGATACAAACATTTTTTTTAAGTTGTAATAAAAAGTTGTTATGACGAATATATTGATATTTTTTTAGGGCTTCAACTAATGAATGATTTCATTATCAGTTATTATATATATAATATTATATTATAATATTTTCTGCAAATCAATTATTTAGTTTATACAATATCAGGAATTAAAGACCAAAATGCTTGTTTTGCTTGACTGATCATTAAACAAGTTGTGACTGAGGGCTTTGGCTATCTGAGGGTTTGAAGAAAAGTTATAGTCATTGAAAGTCATGGTTTTTTTATGTGATAGTCGAGGAACTTTGGATAAAATTATTTTAGAAATGTGTATATTGTATACAAGATTTAAGAATATTCCACATTTGTTTTCTTTATCAAATAAGAGGAAAAGTACAAACGTGGCTTAAGTGAAACTCGAGCACACACACAACACAATTTCTGCTCCTCCTCATTTTCCTTAAAAGTCGACCAACGTCATCATAGCACTGGGCGTTTGGCAAGTGCTGATCTGACCTCTCGCTGACTGTCATACACAGCACATCACTCCAATTAGACAGCAGGGTGTTGGCTTTGTACTAAGCCTCCATCAGAGCACTTCCATTTCCGCGACAAAATTAGAAACCTTTTTAATCACATTGCACGAATACTCACTATTGTCAGGCTTGGATCCCATGTCCTTCACAGCGTCCATGTTGTAGATCATGATGCCTCTGGGGATGTCTGGCCAGCTTGTGGGTTTACTGTCAACTACAATGACATATTGCAGTCTGGGCACATCACACAGTATGGCCTGGAGCATGGGGTTGGATGTAGGTCCGAGTGGAGGAGGAGGGTGGGTAAGAGGAAAAATTAGCTATGCAAACAGAACTGAGGTTCTTAATGAATCACTCAAGGGCATATGAGTGTATTCAAAGTGCAGAGTCTTGATGATGACAGTAAAGCAGGTACCTTAAGCCGGCTATGAAGCAGGTCTTTGCTTGTGATGATGTGTGTGACCTCTGTCTCGTTCAGGCCATGGGCGATGGCCGTGGGTCCAAGAGTGGCATACAGGGTCACAACTGTCAAATTCAAACCCAGTTAAGTTGGGCAGTCAGCTGAAGCGCTTCAATCTAGGTCCAAGAATGTCTGAATATACATGTTTTGTTATTCTGGGACTCACGTGGGAAATTGTACATGAAGCAAGCTTGTGCTGCGACGATCCACTCTGCTCTGGTCTCACAGAAGATGGCGATGTTACACTGAGGCCTCTGGCCGAGGGCTGCAAGACCACTGCCAAAACACTTTGCTGCCTGGTATGCTTCCTCGTATGACAGCCAGTTGTAGTTCCCCAGAATTACCTACACACAACATGTAAAAGGTATGTTCAAATATTCCTCCACACCATACAACATGAAAATTGCTGTTTGTGCCTATAGCCCATCTTTTGAGGAGCATTTTTATAAATAAACATGAACAGTGTTTAAACGATTCCAGATGTTGCTGTAATTAATACATGCACTGCTTTGCATTACAATATAAAAAGGGTAACACAGAACGGCATGTGAGCAGGCAATAATCTAAGCTGTCAATTTGTTGAATCTTAAAGAGGTCCGCGTTGTTACAAGTCATGCAACATCATCCCTCATACACAGTCAGTTAGCGCCATCTGCTGGGCTTTTGTGGCTATTTTGCTGTTAATGAGGAGGTTTCTCAGGTGTGAGACAAAGGAGCCGTAACACTGCTGCTTTTCCACCCACTCCGCTCACACTGTGCACAGTGGCAGGCTGTGCTGTCAGCCTCATAGACACTAACAAACTTCCTGTAGCACCACAGCTTCAACTCGACACTTTTACAAACCTCAAATGTGATGAGCTGTAACGATCACTGACTTTACTACTGTCTTGCTCCTGACAACAGACCAAACATTTAACAGAATAATGAAACAATCTGTTACGAGTGTGCAAGAGCACCAAGGACAGTTCAGTGGCTCTCACCTTTTTGAAGACCTTCCCGTTAGGCTGGAGCTCATCCTCCTCACTGAGCACCTCCCGCGTGCCAAGACAGTCTCTCTGTGGAAACCTGCTAGCAGCGTGTTCAAACATTTTGTCCAGGGTGTCCACCCCAGGGTGCAGCCATGCAACCAGCTTCTCTTGGCTGTTGATGGCCCTGTAAGGCCCTGCCGGGTGCCTGCTAATTGAGCGCGCCTTGATCCGGCGAGCCCGTTCCAAATTGATGCCAGCTCCAGAGAAGAAGTACCAAGGTATGAAGGTGATGACAGAGTAGACCCAGACCACAGAGCGGAAAACCTGCAACAGCAGGGGGTTCATGTCCTCCTTCAACTTCATCTTTAAGGATAAAGTCAGCACTGTAGGTGAATCAAACCAGAAGAGCAACGATACTCTGCACTTGTCACTGCACTCGGAAGTATTTTGATTTGCTGCTGAGGGTGATGGTTGCAGGTGGGGGTTCTTGTGTGCGGCAAGTCAACAAGACCTGCAACACAGAGACACAACGTGAAATCTTAGAAGTATAGTTTGGAATATAGACGTATGAGCACATTTGGAAATATTGAGCAGCAGCAAATTTGAGCAACCACCACCTGGTAAATGAATCTTTGCTTACATGACCATCTCTGCTTATTCTTAGGCTGGTTCTCAGTCAGCACTATTTATCTAGATACCAGATCTGCTGGCCCCGCTGCGTGGAGGTCAGTCTTGGCATGACGCTACAACACTTACCATCATCCAAGCATTTGTCATTTTTATACAATTTATAGAAGAAATTTAAGATTATTTTTAAGTTCCTAGTACATGTACCTGAATAAAGCAGTGGTTGCATTTAAACCAAGAAAACATTACTTCTCTAATCTTCTGAAATTCTCTATGCCTCACCACAGGTTTGTGACAGTGCCTCGCAGTATAATAAGGTTTGCAGGATTATGCCATGTGCCCTCCTCATTACTGCTCACTACAAAAACCTTTGGATCAACTCAGACCATCTCCCAGAGAGCTCAGCTATTTCTAGTGTATCCTTAGGGCCAGAGTGTAAGTTGCAGTGTAGCCCTGTACCCACTGAGCCTGAACATGCTAGAAGTAGCACCAGTGACTCATTCTGCAGCTTAGAAGGAGAGGGCCTGAGGTCACGTGGGAGGTTAGCACAACCTGGCTGGCTAAAGTAACAGTAGTGAGAAGAATCTAACACTGAGTGATGAGCTGGGCAGCAGCTGGCCATATGCAAACACAAACTACAAGAAACAGCCTAAATATTACTCACTAATTCTACGTTTAACAGCACATTCAAGAAAATTTAAGGTAGGTCTAATTTAGGTAAACAAAGTTTCCTTCTATCTTGCTATAATCCTATGCTAAACAGAGGCATGTGTGCACAGAAATTTAACTTCAGTTAGAGTGTGAGTCCTCAGTGAGTGTGAGGGGCAACCAGGCTAACCTGCACTGCACCACACTCCTGTGCTCCAGTGAAGTCACTGTGTGGCTCTGTCACTGTATTTGTTTCTACACAACAATAGATGATTGCCTCTCATTGAATGGAGTTCATTATAAATTCAAAGCATGTGTATTATGTGTTTGCATGTGCACTTGCTCCAGAATTCCTCATCTGGATACGTCAATGTGCACCACATGACTTGTAGCCTCAGGACTAAAAAAGACAGTCACTTCCAAATAACCACACAGCCCTTCTGCCCACATTTATAATCAAACTGTAAATGTATAGAATGCTCTTGGTCAAAGAAAGTCAATTTGATGTTTCTCTTTTCTATGTAAATTTAGTGAAGGGTTTCATGCAGATGCACACTGACTCAGCTCCAACCCAAACAGCAGCTGCACATGCTCTCAAGAATTAATTTAAAGACACGTTGCATGAACCAATCCCACCTCAAATGTAATGTACGAACCTGTTTTGCAGCAAGTCACATACCACAACCAACGGACTGCATTTGTGCAGAGCAATCACACAAAGAAGTTGCACAGACATAGTTAGGGGGGTAAATACTCCATCTTGGTTTCACACTTGTAATACAGGTTCAGTCATTCTGTACTTTGCTTTGTATAAAGTCTTAAAGCACCCACTCCTAGTTATTGTTTCAACAACTATGTGAAACAGAATCAAAAATGACAAAAAAAGTTAATATAAAAGAAATTAGCTATAATTCTAACTCCAACTGCCCATGTAGATTTGTCATGGCACAAAGCTGACAGCAGACTCACATGCTTATTGTGATAACATCAGTATTAAACAAATGCACACATTAACACGTGTTCAACACCAGAGAAAGCTGTGCTCTCTGCAGTTTGTATAACCTACAGCAATAAGTTCCAATAAGCAAGTTTAATGGGTTATTGGTTAAACTCAAGGACGGTGACTTGAGCCAACATACTTAGAAATAAACACCACAGGCTAAGATTTCAATGAGCACCACATCTTCAACAATCCATGTCTTTTTATTTTTATCTTGCTACAAATTAGTAATGAATATATTGTATCTTCCGTTCTAGTATCTGAGAGAGCATTGGGACACTAGCATAATGCCTAAGTAGCTACATGACTTGAATCTGGTGATCATATCTTTAGCATTTTCTCCATCTTATTATTAACATAGATAATAAGAATCCGATCACCTTATATTTGAATTTACCAAATGCTGAATCTATTAACTTATTTGTATGCGTTAACTTATTTATCTGTGTATCTCTAAAGTTTTGATTTGTGTGTCCTTATCATAGATAATGGCTATCAGGGTTAGATAAGATCACAATACATTGTAATGATACCCTGTTCTCATGTGATAGCCTTGATATAATCATGTGTGACGCAATCAGAGTCTAGCTCATAATTTTCATCATAACAAGCTAATAACAAGACAGTTTTCACTCCACAGCGTCTAAAGCTACAAAAAAGGCAAGCGAAGCAGCATCAAGATTAGCAGCTAGCGGACAGCTCAAAGACGCGCTAGCAGCTAGCAAATAAGGGAAGCTAGTATTTAGCGCTTCAGCTAACCACTGCAGCTGTTGCTGAGCCGCTACTACTGATGTAGTAAAATCGGTTTCTTGGTCAAAACTCGCTTATAAATAAAACTGTGGCACACGCGTCGTTTCAACACACGTGTGGCATATTAAAGGCGACGTGGCGTGCTGTTGAGCTAGCCGGTTGCTAACAATCAGCCCCTCTCATCAACATCTGCAAAGCGTTCACACAGCAACACATTCTCTCACCTCTTTTCTCAACCGCTACGCCTGAGCCGCTGCTGGACTGGAACAAATGTATTTATCCTTGTGACCAAAGCTCTGACATTAATATATATAGTGATGTAATCTTTCAACGCAGTGTATTTGGTTATAAATCGCACCCGTAAGTCTGTCATAAAAAGAAACAAAAATTGAATAAAACTGTAAATCTGAGCATCGCCGGGCCAGTGCTGCCAGCCCGGAAGTAGCTATATGACGTCACGACATTTCTCTGTTAGCGATTGGAGCGCTAGAGGTGGCGCGTGCTAGGGGCAGCGGGGACGTCAGTGGGGTTACTCGCGGTCACAAATGTCTGGGGCGCCAGTTAGCAATCAGTCACCGACACAATGAGGCGGAGTGACCCGGGCTGCCGGTCTATTTGAATGGGCCGACCATCACTTCACCTGCCGACCAGGTTTGCTAAACACGTGTCTCTTTTTAATACAGTGTTATTGAAAATATACCACATTTTACAAAAAAGAGCGAACAAGTGAGTTAACTAGATGAAAAGAGAGAGACATATTGTGAGGAGAGAACTAAAACTGAAACCCATTTGCAAATAACTGCATAACGTACTAAATATGCAAAATAATTAAGTGTAATTCATCTGTGTGTGTAGGACAGACTCCAGGCTCTGTGTGCAGTCACCAGTGGATGCCCCTCCTACGCACGTCTCTTCTATGAAACATGGTATTAGAGTGTTACTAGAATAATGAGTCACCAAAACCAAATTTCCTCTATGGCAGTGGTTCCCAACCTTTTTCAACTCACAGTCCACTTGAAAATGTCAAAAATGTTGGCCCATTGTGTTGTTCAGTGTGTTGGCCCACACTGAACCCATAACAATATGGAGGCAAATGTCCTGAAAAAGGTGTTCTGAAAGCGCTTTTTAATAAATGACAACGACCAAATATTCAGGATTGAACACAAAGCACGCTCAATTTTCTTTTTAGTTTGACAAGGGAGAGTTCACTTGTCGATTCACCATCTCTCTCGACTCTCTTTAATTTCAACTCTTCCTGTTGCCAACCAGCTATCCATTTTGATATTCCGGTTTTGCCATGTAAGCTTTTGGCGCGCAGTCAGACTGATAATAAACAAGTGTGCAATGTGGTCCGGCGGCAAAGTGGTCCGGCCGGCGACAACTTAAAAGTTCCTATCATTGGCTTATCACAGTGATAGACCTTAATACAAGAAAAAAAACAGTGAAAGGAGTTTCTTAATGTTTTTAAAGATAATTTCTTTTTAAAACATTAAAAAAAAAAAGCTTTTCATATTTTAATTTTTTTATAGTTGCATCTTTTCACCAAAATTGTAATATTTTGCAAATCATTTGTAAGCCCCCTTGCAGTACCTTTGCTGGCCACCAGTGGGCCCCGGCCTACAGGTTGGGACCCACTGATCTATGGACTAGTCTATATTCCTGCAGCAAACAGAGCTAAAATAAGCCTTTCTTCATGTTAATGCACTATTTAGTTTTTATTCATGAAACTAATGGAATTGAGGCATGTGCAAAATTTTGGGCACTCTACAAAGTTAGCTCAACCTATGCCAACTGAAGCACAAGGATGGAAATGTTCTGCTTTGGGTTTGTGAAGGAGCCAGTGGCACAGGGAACATTGCAAGCAGGGAAGAATTGATTGATTCCACTAGATACCAGCAAATTCTGGATACAAATGTCATGACAAAAGGCTGGCTTCTACAACAGGACAATGATCCAAAGCGGACCTCAAAATCCATGACATGATGAAGCTTTTTTGAATGACCCTCACAGACAGAACACCAACAGAGATCCCTGGGTAGACCATTATTATTTCTTAAATCAAGAACAAAAATACTTAACTGGCTACAAAAGTACTGTTGCCCAAATTTTGCATATACCACAATTACTTTTTTCAGTTCATGAAATAAAAAAATAACCTCCCATAAGGAAGGCTTGTTTTTAATGTTGGTTTGCTGCAGGAATTGTATTTCTCATCATTTCAAAAATAAAGAAAATATGTAATTTACCTAGCAGAATTTGCATTTCTATAGACCATACATATAACCTCACTAAGCCACAGGGATCCGAAACAACTCTGAATTTTACCCCGTTGTGTTTTAAATAGACTGAATTTTAACCTGCATACTTTTTTTTTTTTTTAATGTGGATCTTATTTATGACAATAATCATAGAGTGCTATATTAGAATGAAAAGACATCAAGGAATGATAAATGTAATGTAAAACACAACTCATTGCTGAAAATATGTCAAATAAATGTTTATACTACTTAAAATCCCGGAACAGAAATCAGTCGTTATAATTTAACCTCCCTGGTTTTTCCTCTTAAGATTTTTCATGCAACTTTTGAACTTTCCATAGGGCTTTACCACAGAAGGCATTCTAAAATGTCACAGTAGGAAAAGCACAGATGTAAATAATAAAAGGAGCGGTGGCTGTTTTCTTTTTAGCTGCTTCAGTTTCAAGGTTCTCATATTGTGCGTGCTGGCTTACTGTCACACTGTCATGACTTACTTGGACACAGCAAGCTCCAATTATGGTTTTAATGCAACTGCCAGACATGATACCTGGCATGATGATATTTTTTCTCCCCCTGCTGTAAGAGATCATCCAGAATCCAATATAATCCTAAATTTAACCAAGACATTCAAGCAGATGGTAGGCTATGTTTATTTCATTGAGATGAGTAACTGAACTTTCAGCATCTGGTGCTAATGTACATCTTACTCATCTTTATTCCGTTGTAACTAACTTCAACTCACACCGTAGCTTCTGGTGTTTGCAATAGCTTTTGTACACACATAAAAATTGTTTTGAAGTACTTAGTACAAGTAATGTTCTAGTAGCTAATGATGGTGGACATAAAGATGTTTTGTCTTGCTTTTTTACAATTAAATATCATTAGAATCGTTGCAGTTTACTCGTCTTTAACAAGAGTGACTGATTCAGGGGATTGAAGAAGTGTCCGCACTGCTGTCAGTCGTTTCTGGATAATTTTCTGGTGAAGTCTGGACTTAGACAGCGGTGAAAGTCCCTTCCTCCCAGCTGTCTGTCTCACTGCTATTTTTGGCCTTGGCTTTTAGCTCTTTGTATTTCTCCCTCAGCTTGTCCCTTCTGGCCTTGTTTTCTTCCTCCCACTACAGTTATGCCCTCTCATTTATACGTGTCAGCAATGGACGATGACTTCATTTAATCTGCCTGAAACAAAAACATCAAATAATATCCTTAGACTGCAATCATCTGACAGACACCATCCCTGATAGAGCCTCTTGCAACAATGTGTTGATTAGTCACAGTGCTAGTGTTGAAAATCAATATAGCCTGGTCCCATGACAGTAACTTTGAAAATAGATCTTGTTTGTCAGGATGCACTAATGACTCCCTAGTTTGCTGATGCACTTAATGGCACAAAAAGAAGTGGCTACCAAAAACTACTGATGACTGTGGATGGTTGTTGGTGTTAAAACTACCTTACCCACCATTACTCTCCCAGTACATTGACCAATAAACTGAACCTTGATATACCTTTTAGTTTACTGCACATTGTTGTGTTGTGGCATCTCTCAGAAAATTCATTTGAACTTTTAATTAAAGCGAAGAATTATTAAGGACATGTCCTGATTTTCAGTGATGCCGAGAGTACACTTAAAATACAATAAATACACATAAAAATAATTAATGACAAAACAAACAAACAGCAGCAGGACACAGTTAAAAGCAGTTACATTCAAGAGCGGAGTAGACTGTGATCAAATTGGTTTTAAATTGACCAAATGTTGTAAAATATGTGTGCAGCACAAAAATTAAAAGCAGTTTTCCCAAAATTAGAGTTTATAGATGGGAGCATTAGCTGAACACTTGAACAGGTCAAATAATGACTATGGGACCAGTTTCATAAGGACTTAATGTATGATGCCATTAGGGCTTTATAAATAAATAGAACGCAAAACCTGTCATGTCTTATTGTTATAAATGCCCACCCAACCTTTTCACACAAGAAGCAATGATGATTAGAATAACTGTCACCAGTAATGAATCTTAGGGCAGAGTGATAAACTGAATCTATGAAAATGTATATTAGAGTATGTTTGGACCTGCAGGATTTTCCTATTCCTATTTTCAGTGCCTATCACACTACTTTATAACTGAACCTGTTTATTTTAATGAATAATTTTAAACAGCAACCAACATATGAAAATATGGATGGATTTTTTGATATACAATCAATAATTTTTCATAATTGTATAATTTAAACAGTAAGCATACTGTGTTGTCCATTTTTCCTTTACTGCATTCTCACTTTTATACACCAGAGGGAGTCAGTGTGCATTTCTTTCATTAAGGGCATTGCACTGCACCCTTTCATACAGCAAAGAGAGGATCCTAGTAGTTGAATGTGAGTGTTCAGGACAGAGGAGACTCTTCTTTGAGCATGATGAAAGTAAAATGGCTAGGTAAGCCCTGTTTGACCCCTTTTGACCCTGGACACTGATCCCTTCTCACTTGTCTTTGGGGTGTTTGCATGCTTGTTAGGCCATATGTCTGTACAGACTTATACTGACAGATATGTTGACACATACACACAAGTTCATGCCTTTTCTGCCACGATTGGGCACACACATACGCACAAGCATGTGATCACACGATGAAGCCAGAGTGAGTACAGAGTGATGATAATCGCTCTCCTCAGGCTATGTCTTTGAGGTCATCTTGATGGGACACTAACCATCAGAGGGCAGATGTTATGAGCAAAAGGAACACTTTCATCTCCTCTGTGAAATACGTGTGTCCAATCTGATAATGACGCAGAGACACACTTTGCACACACTTAAAGGCAGGACACAGGAAGACAAGAAATGTATCCTGGAACTGTCTGTTTCTGGGTGACCCTGGCTTTTTTGACAGCATGCACAATGGCTAATGGCTGTTCCCTTGGGATCCATATATACCAATCACTGACCACTGTCATGTGACTTAATGATATGTTGTAAGTTGTTGCTGCTCTAGCAAGGCTGACAAGACCAAAATTCCTAACTTTAAATGAAATATCTATGCTTTTGTAAGAGCTGTGATTATAATCACTGTTACATTCAAAACTTTTAAAAGGGAACAGGTAAACTAATAACTTTCGAGCCCCTGGCTGATTATGAAGCCCCTTGACATCCAGTTGGACTTATAGGGACGAAGGGGGAAGGGCTTGTGTGGGGATTAGGGAACAAAAGGATCCTTCTCTGTCATCAAAGAGGATCTGCTCCCAACTCATCCCCTGCTCTGTGGCGACAGCTTTTTATTTTTCGGGAGTGACGGCTGGAGGGAGGAGGGAGGGTGGGATATAACGGGAGAGTTTGATGGTAGGGGATGCAGATTTCAAAGTAATCTTTAACTTTAAGCCCTGCAGTCCCTGTGAAATGAAGCCCTCTGCCCCAGACACAGTGTTGCCTATGGCTCTCAGTGGAAGCCTGCCACCCCTCCTTTTTTTTTTTTTTCCCAAGCTTTTGTCACGGTGGCATTTAAGTGGCATTACTCACCAACTGGATGACCAAATAAAGGAGTCCCTTTGAGGGACCTGAAAGAGATGGATTTTAACTCCTGAGACCAGTGTCGCCTCTTAAAACAACACTAAGTGGAGATAAATGCCTGCTGTGTTATTAGGATTCAGCAGATACCTCAACCAAATGAAGACATCTTTGTGAATAATAATAACCCAAACATTGTGTAACAAGTGTATGTTCCTCAAACGGATGAGACAATGGGTGAGAAGGGATATGTATTTGCGGCCTAATTTATATGAAACAAATCCACAAAAATTCAATTATGGCATTCTTTTATTGAACGCTTCTGTGTACTAACGCCTTTGAGAGTGATCTGGGCATGGACCATGTCGTTAGTGGAGTTTATATGTTCTTGCAGTTTATATGACTTGGGAAAGCAAACTTAAGCCCATCAGATGATTTAAGACCCCTAGGAGGTCATCTGCACTTCCATTGTCTCACTACTTTACAACACTACTTATTTTGGGCCCCCTACCCCAAAGTTATTTCTCATCTTGTGAAGGCTCATGTCCCCTCAGGGTCATTGGCCTGGGATCCCCTGCTGACCTGGTCCACCGTGGGGAGTCAGTGTAATAACACAGAGGTGGTTACGGGGTAAACAGTTTCTGTCATTGGCACAATAGGCCATGCTGTTTGAGATGGTGGCGGCACAAGAAGAGTATAATAAGTCAGTTACATACCAACAGCTTGACACGAAGTGTAGCACCTTATGAAATTTGTCATGAATAGTTTCATTGCAGCAGAGATGGGAGGACAGTAGGGGAGGATACTACTGTAATGAGCTACTGCGTTTTTCCATTATTCCAGCCTGTGGCTTCTAATATTTCCATTAGCAAGCAGAGTTAAAGTGCTCTTTCAATGATTTTAGGCCTTAAGCATTTGTCATAGTATGACATGCCTGTACACACAATCACATTTGTATTTTTCTCAAACCAGAACTTGAGGTCAATGTCCCTTCAGGGGGGTTGAAAATAAAAAAAATAATAAGAATGCATATGAAAGGTACATTTTCTAAGAAAATCAAGCAATATGGGGAGGCATTGAAGCTTTACATATACTGTATCCAAACTTATTCTATAGTAGTTACCTTAGTAGTACCATAACTTTACATGTTGTAGATATACATGGAATGTTTTATGGGCTACATTTAGTTGTGGTAGTTTTTTGAGCTATGACGCTCATACAATCAGTTTAGGTCAGTAGGCCTTTTTCACACCAGACATTTTGGCAGGTGTTACTAATACCATTAACAATAGTGTTGTTCTATTCTAGTCCCAGTAAGTCATGACAGTTTGACAGTGAGCCAGCATACACAATACCAGGACCCTGAAACTGAAGCAGCTAAGCAACCCAGCCACAATTTATTTTACTATTTACACCTGTGCTTTTCATACTGTGACATGTCAGTATGTCTTCTGTGAAAAAGGCCTATACAGAAGCCAGGAGGGCTAAAGACTAGGGTTTATACCGGGAACTTTGGTGTGTGACAGGCTCTCGGAAATTGCATTGACCAAAGTAAAAGTGAATGGTCACACTTTTGGAACCCAGTCTAAAGTATAAGCTACGGACATTCAATTGTTACATAAACCTACAGAAAGGTGGCAAAGTAAAGGAAAAACCAACACTGAGTGTCTAAGCAAGGTGTTGAGCCACCAGAACATGTTTAAATGCTATGAGTCTCAGAACTCGAGGGATGAACACCATTCTTTCAAAAGAATTCCCACATTTGTTGTTTTGATGATGGTGGTGGAGAGCGCTGTCTAAGGCATCAGTCCATAATCTCCCATAGGTGTTCAACTGGGTTGAGAGTTGGTGTCTGCAAAGACCATCGCATATGATTCACATCATTTTCATACTCATGCCCCATGGATGGGGTTATTGTCATTCTGTTTCTCCGCTCATTTTTCAGGTTTTTCCTTTCATTTGTCACCCCTCTGTAGTTTCCACTCCATTGTTAATGTCACCTATCCACAAAGGACATTGGGATGTTATTGGTTAGTTCATCCATGTACACTAATACTGACAAAGGCATCTAGCCTATAAGGATATCTAAGCAGACTGAAATAATGACATTTCCCTTTTAATAGCCTAAAGCTACTGGTCAGGCGAGGTTCATGTATCAGCCGGAGCATCACATTATATTAGAATTGAGGGAACTGAAGTTGCTCGCTTCAGTTTCAGGTCGGTACTTCAACATGCATATTAACCAAGTGAGAATGAGAGAGAAGAGGGCAAGGACACTGGCGACAAACAAGCAGACAGGGCCGACTGGTGACGTAGGGTTATTGAAGTTATGTACAAAGATGAGGCCCAGAAATAACAGCACCACCATGGACAGGAAAGAGAAGATGGCGCACACACAGCCCGTCGTAAACGCAACTTGTTTGCAAGTCTGACAGCTGTCGTTGCTCTCCTGGGAGGCTGCTAAAGAGACGGGTGGACCCGTGTGGTCCTCTGTGTTTACTGAATTCACACACTCGTGCTTTGTGAGCGGCAGGGCTTCGGTCACTGCGGTGTTGTCGGGGAGGTTGTGAATCCGATATTCCGGCACCGGAGTTCGGTGGCGACACACAGGGCAACTCACTCTCCATCTTCGGCCGTCCCGGGAGTGCAGAGCGTCGAGACACTCCTGGCAGAAGGTGTGGGAACAGGCCAGCAGCTTGGGAGTGTGTTGATCCAAGTCGAAGTAGTTGTAGCATATTTTGCACTCGTATTCCTCGCTGGGAAACGAGTCGCTCCCGTCAGTCGCAGAAGCGTTGACCGCCTCCGCCATGTTCCGTCTACAAAAACAGCTTTATTTCTCTACTGTCCGTTTGCACTGATGACCAGAATCCCAAGGCATCCTGATGAATATTTCCGGATGACAACAAAACATTTTAAAGTGAGAGAAATCTATCTCTCTTTCTCTGCAGGTATGAGTCAGCCCCGGTAGCTGAGTCCCGGTATCCGTCCTGCTTCCATCCGGTTGTGCGATTACAGACTTGTTGTGTAACCGGCCTGGGGCACAACCCGTGCACAGCGACAGACTGGGCTTCATCACGATCAAATTACCAGAACTAAATCCCGTTTGCCACAAAAACATCCAGTCTATAGACTTGTTCAAATTGATTTCCCAATTTGGTGTCTGTCACCTGGTTGATTTGACACGACTGTGGGTCATGTGTATACGGTGGATTTAATCGGCCTATTTAACCGTATAATTAGAATTTAGCGCCCGCAGCGACACTGAGCAGAGCGCCGTGTGTTTGTCCGTCTGCGGTTCAGCACCACGGGCAGTGGACAGCGCCGAGCAGCGCGGTGAGCAGTGACACCTTCAGCGGCGGCTCAGCATCGGTGTGGTGCAACACAGAGCATCAGACACCAAAGACCTCTGCACATATCAGTGTATATGTTTTACCTGCTGTCCTTTTGCTGCAGGACAGGCATTTGAAAGTGATCTTTCCTTTTTCACGGAAGTGCTATGAGACCTTAAAAAAAAAAAGTCTTTTACTACCATGTTTCAGTTAAAACCCGATACTGCATCTTTAAAGAGTTTCTGCCCTGCACACTCACTCGGAGTTTTGATTTTGCTTTATATTTTGCTTTTATGGAGACTCGTTTAGATTTTTCTTCTTTGTCCCTGTTGTCAAAGCAAGCAACGGCTCAGATACACATGCATCTGCGGCATCCATGTCATGAATAAACCACTATCACGTTACTCCTGAGAATGGCAATGTAGGCTGCATTATAATCTTGTCTTGTTAAGGCAGAAAATATAAATAAAGATACATTGTCCTGCTAAATCAATCAAATGGTGGTTTAGTCATGTGACACCTTCCAGCAGTCAGACACCCTCTCTTGTTTCAGGATTGAAACCCCGTCTGCTATACACAAGTATGCCATGCAGCCTTATTTGTTGACAAAAAAAACATACTGTATATCTCACGTCTTCACACAAAATAGCACAAAGTCTTTACAAAATATCACTATGAAAGTCTAAAAAAAAAAAAAAGAAAAAAAAAGGGGGGGATCATGGGAGGTTTCGTGGTTTCAGACAAACAAAGTATGAGCTGTAGGATATGCCCATTCATTGAGCTGACAAGTGCCCTCTTGTGGCCAAATATATGCATGCATGTTTGTACACTGGTAGTTTATTGACGTGGGTGATATCATCTTGAGTCTAACCGGATAAGAGTTGCATGCAATTACATGCAATTAATTACTTTACAACAGTGTGGTAACTGTAATGAGTTACAGTTATTAATGAAAATAAAGTAATCACATTAAAGATGCTTTGGAAACTATTTGTTGAAACGGTCTTACAAATGAAGCATGCTGGGAAGGTGAATTGACAGAGAGCACATAGTCATAAAATAGTGTTTGTTAAGTATTCATTCAGCATTCTTCACAGATGCAAACTTACTCATTACAAGCATCAGTTTTTTTAGTTTATAGTATATTACACTGCATATGTCTCACAGATCTAAAATATATCATTGCTTTATATCAAAGTGCTTCGGGGGGAAGCAGGAAATCAACTTCGAGGTGTTGTCACATCAACAGATAACATGTCTCTTTGTCTATCTTTCCAACATGAGGTGAAGTGTACTGTAAGACAGATAAGGATCTTATTGGAGGTAACACTGCACTGTTCATCATGGGACCATAAACTATTAGCCCACTGTTTTCAGTCCTTCAGTTTTGATGAACTGATAAAGGAACCCTGCATGCCCACAGGCTGTGTGGTTAACAAATGCTTTGCTTCTTCATTTCTTTTCTCCCACTCACCTGGATTCACCTTATGGGTCTTTGTTATGATAAGTGCAATCACTTTGTGTCCCCACTGAAATGTTGTGGGTCACATGTATTTGATAAGATCAAACACATCAGAAAAACACTGCATCTTTTGGAGGCACCTTGTAACAGTAACATCCCAAGGCTACTAATCACAGAGTGGATTTCCTTATTCTGAAGAAACAACATTTCTCAGATGTCTATCTAAATGTCGACTTCGCCATTCTTCTAATCTGTTTCTCCTATTTCAAACAATGTCCGCTCTGTAGTCTTTGTAATGCAAAGCTCTTTGTCGTCTGTGAACTGCTGCAGGTTAATAAAGACAAAACATCACACAGAGCTGATAATATATATGAGAGATGAAAATTAATCGGATTTTTGAAGGAAATTATAACCACACTTGAGCCCTCCTAGTCATTCATAACCTTTATTCAGTGGTAACATAAAACATTGTTTTTGCATTTACGTATATTGCATTAGGAATCAGAAAATGCACAATTAATCTACATAGCATTTACACAAGAATGGAAAACCTGTTGAATGAAGATATTATTTCAGTGAAGACAGCACATTGGCCTAAGCTTTATTTAGAAACTGCATCATGGTGATGTGGCTAAGAAATATATTGTTCACTATTTCCAAATCTGTGTTTACAATAATGCAAAGAAAGAATCGGCCTCGACTATGATGAGCCGTCTGAGGCTGACTGCAGAATAGAAACTAATATTATGGCACATTATTTGAAATTCCCTCACAGCAGTGGCATGATTCCCTTAAGAACAATAAACGTTAAGCACATGCTGTTTTACAGCCAAGTGTTATTTTAACACAGTAAAACCTCTATATAAACCTATAATGAGTAATGCAAATTAAGGTTATCAACTTAAGGTATCTATAACTCTGCTTGTCACAGTATAAGCTCAAGCTCTTTTTTTTCTGCTACAGTATCTGTTTTACAGAAGAAGAAATGCATGACTGACTATTTTGATTTTGAGAATGAGTTGAAGCTTGTTAGTTCAGTAGTTGACTACCTATAGCTTACGGTCAGATAATCACTGTGATGATTTGATTACCTTTAAATGTCTATATTT
>NW_019524830.1:1344475-1491975 GCF_002814215.2 Seriola lalandi dorsalis | reverse complement strand
GGTGAGGATGAAGAAGATGATGATGAAGTGGTGAAGAGGGAGATGGAGGAAAACGAACCGCGGACAAAACACAGCATCGATGGCATTCTGGGAGACAGATGTAAGTGCAACATTTATCATTTGACCTGGCTGTGTGAATATCCAGGTTGTGAATGAGATGTTTTATTACTGGGTTCATTTTGGATAGAGGTTTTAGTTTTGTTGTCTGCACTTGTCAGGTGTTTAGTCGACGACCAAGCAATAATAATAATGATAATAATAATAATTAATTAATGTGTCTGCTCTTGTATAACATTTTGATATTGCATTAATAATAGGCTACAAGATTGATCGAGTTAACCTGCACAGAATTAAATACATTAAAGCGTCAGGTGTTTACAGGCGCTCAGGCTTCTGAGATTTAACAAATGTAGAGAAAAAAAATTAAGTGGATAATCAAACATTTGTCTAACTTCCAAGCCTGAGAAACTTTTTTTTTTTTTTTTTTTTTTTTTTTTACACTCAATCGGACACTTGAGGATGAACTTCAGGGGACAAAGCAGGGAGAGTCCATTGAGACTCACACCTCAGTTTGACGCGCACAAAAGCCAAACTCCAGTGAGCGGCTCAGTGGTGTACAAAAAGACGCCAGGGCCTTTCAAAATAGGGAAAGAAAGGGAGAAAAAACTGTGCTGACAAAAGGCCGGGAGAAGACATTATGAACCCGCAATGAGCGATGAATTATTCAGGGACACCAATAGGCCCAGAGCGACCTGGTTTATAGAATGCTCAAAAAAGTGCCAATCTGGGGGCTTTTCCCACTGTTTACAGTTTGTATTCAAAAAATAAAAAATAGGGGAAGAACTGCTCAGACTTTAGGCAAACACCTGTTGATTTACGACCTACTGGGGGCTGAAGAGTGTTGCCGCAAAAATGAAAAGTTGCTGTTGGAGACACAATGCGGTCTATAGTTAATTATTGATGAAAAGGCCTATAGAAAACAGTTGTGGTGTTTAGGCGATGTCACGTAATGACGCACAGGTTTATTTCGTATTTTCATTCTTGTGGTTTTGTTTGGATTTCAGTCCGCTGTTCGGTTTTAAGAGGTGAAAACTTTAGGCCTACAGAGAAATAAAATAAACATCAAGTTAACACATCTGGCAGCTGCAAGAAGGCTCGTGATTTTTGCCTGAAATGTGTTAAATTCACATCAGGCCTTTGCCTAATCAAATTGAACGGTGCCGTTACTTTTGCGCACGGAGCTTTTGTCACAGTCTTTGCGCAGCGAGCATGACGCCTTCAGCCAGTGAGCGCAGGGAAAGCCTTCTCTCCACTAGATTAAATCCAAACCTTTTATTTCTCTCCACTTTCATCTCAGACAAAGTCCGCCCCTTTCCTTTCCGCCTAGGGCGCACACATTCATGCAATATCTGTGGGCACTTCCCTCTCCCTCTCCCAGGCGAGACACATCCCCAATACTGATCAGACAGTGTTGACTTTTCTACCTTCCAAAACTCATTTCTGCACTAAATAAATCGATAGATAAATCATTTTAGCGCAGAATAGACTATTAAAATTGGAAATAATCTGACTGATCAATAAATTAGGATGCATCCCTGCTTGTTAAATTAATTTTAAGATGCACCTTTGAAAATATTTTGTTCGAACTTAAAGGAGTGTGTTTGATGCAACCCAGAAATTATATGAGGAAGAAATTATGAAAAGAAATTTTTGATGTATCTTTAATTAATACTTTTAGGTTGGTATTATTATTATTTATTTGAAAGAAAACAAATAACATTAGCTATTTTACATCAAATAGGTGACATCCTACATGCAAACAGATCTAGAGAAAGACAATTTCCCCCATTGATATACAGAAGAGCACTATTTCATTCTTGTGTCTCTTTGTGGAAGTAGTTGTTGTTTTTCTCTTTTATAGCACTTCATTAGAATGTGAAAAGGGTGGTTTGGGGACTGGGAGAGTGTCTTCTGGCCAAATATTGATTAAGTAGGTGTTTGCAGAGGCTATTGTTGTGGCGGAGAGAGGCCTGTTGCTCTCTGCCCCTTTCTCCTCTACCACTATTGTTGGCTTTCCTTAAGTGCGAAGATCAAAGCTGACTCATTTAGATTTATTTGTCTGGGAAAAGGACTGCTAAGGTTTGTGGGATAAAGTATACTGGGCAGCCCCAGGTCTGCATGGCATTAGCAAGCGGCTGGGACTTTGTGGGGAAAAAAAAAAAAAAGGATGTTTGCTGGGATGAATCTAATGCTAAGTTGTTTACATCTCCTTTAACTATTGAGTTATGTGGACTGAATTTAAACAACATGCATAGCTGTGCTGCAGTTTGAGATATGTTTGAAAGAATTGTTTGTGCCATTTATCACATTTGTTCATAAAGCAGTGAGTGTATCCAACTCTGTGTGGTATATAATTTTAAACAGAAGACTGAATAATCCGATGGTGCCAAGAATTTGTTTTTGCCATGAGTGAGAGTGAATTAATTGATAGCATCCTTTCCTCTATTTATTACTGTTAGCACTTTAGCCTCATTTAACTAATTAAAGCAACCAAAGTCATGAAAGAGGAGTAGCCACTCTTGCAGGATCAATTTATGGCAGTGGGGGTGACGGGGAGAGAGAGAAGCAGAAGAAAAAGAAAAGCTCAGAAATACAAACAGTCAAAGGGATAACTTTTCTTTAAAGGGAATCCTGCGGTGCCAAATTGAATGAGCCCAGTTCTTTCAAATCTGCCATGGTGAACGCAGTCAACATGTAATAATTGGTTTCATTGAGGTGCATTCCAACAATCTGCTGCCATTCTCCTGCTTCTATTGTCCACAGGCAGGCAAATAGCCAGAGGGACAGGAGGAATCAAGTGCTGACAAAACATGAAAGATTTAGCTGCTTTTGTCAAAGGAGCTGAGTAGGACTTTGTTTGTGTAAATAAACTGGGTGAGTGGCTCCCTGTGACTTTGGCATGGATCTAAAGAGAGGAATATTTAGAGCGTAAGGAGACCAGAAAGATCATATTTGCGCTTTTTTTTTTTTTTTTTTTTTGTGTGTGGAGTGTACCACATTTTAAAGCAGTCAAAAGGTGCATGTTATATACATTCACCACGTGTAGCTGCCACATCCGAGCCATCTAATCCAATTTGAAAGTTTCATAACTTTTTACTCTCATGAGACTATCTATGAATATAAACAGATACCTTTCTTTCTCTCACACACGGGGGAGCAAAAGCAACTTGAGCAGCGTGGCAATAACCCACAGCTGTAAACAGAGAGATAGACGCTGATTTTCCTGAGCCCTGTGTGTTTGTTAGGGGTCCCTGCATTTCCACGGTGAATGAGTTAAAGATTGGAGGGTTAGAGGAGACCGTCTCCGTGCTGGTCACAGGAGACAGAAGGCCTCAATGCAACCAGAGGAATGTCTGTTACAGCCACATTTCCATTTTCCTCTCAGGGCTGGGATAATGAAAGAAATTTATATTTGGGCCTCATGCTGTGTTTTCCTGTGTTAATAGTGTTTATAATGCTAGTTTAGCCTAGTGGACTGCTAGGGAAAACAAACCAGAACTCACAATATATTTCTGCACTCTAGAGAGAGAGAGAGAGAGAGAGAGAGATAGATAGATCTTCTCTCCCTCTTCTCAAATATAAATACTCAAAACTTTTACGTTCTGTGTTGGCATGACTCTCGAGGCTCCCTCTTTCTCCAAAAAAGAAAGAAAAAATCCACACAAGCTGATCTGCAACTGAATGCAGACTCTATGCTTCATTAAAGCCTCTTTCTCTGTTGGCACCCACATTGTGATCCTCCAATATTAATTCAAAGGACAATTAATGAATGCAGGCCAACTTTGAAGTAATGGGCTGAGGTCCTGCCCTGAGCCGGCCCCTCGGCGCTGATGTACTCTCCACATTCTCCCCACTAACCCCAGAGACACTGTGAAGTGACTGAAAGAGAAGCAGTGAGCAATGGAAGGTCAAGGAGAGGAGCCCCAGTAGAAAAAGAGCTCTCTATTTCCTTGGAAGTATTAGCCAAGCAAAACTCTGTGATGGGGAGGATAAAGGAGTGAGAAGAGAAAAGGGTCGGGGGCGAGGGGACTCTGCAAAGAGGAGCACAATGGGATAGTTAATTGAGTAAAGCCAGACAGCGTTGTCAATCACTTAACTTTGTTTAGCCTCAGTTTTTGTGGAGCTGTTTCATCCAGCACATTGCACATTATGGACACGCCAGAACAACTCTGTTGCTGTTTTAATTAATGTCTCTTTTCCTTCCTTGAACAGAGAAATCTACTAAAAACATTCTTTTCAAATGTTTGCAAAGTTACACGATTTATTTCCTACATTTGCCGAAATACAAGCATTGATGCTGCAGTAGTTGAAAATGTGTGCGCAGAGCTCATAAAACCAAGAGAAATACAGCAATTAAGTGTTTGTAGGGTAAAAAAAAAGAAAGAAAAGAAAGCATGGAATGTGATGATGGTTTCTCTCTCTGTTGAGTGTCTGTGAAGTTTTGCTGGGGGGGGTGGGGGGGTGTCAGCGTTGAGGCCGTCTTCACCGCAGCAGCGCTGTGCAGTAGCTGTGAAAAGGTCAGGGGCTAACCTAGGGTCACTTGACTGTTAAAACTATCAGGCCCCAGGAAAAGGAGGTTATGATAATGTTTGAGAAAAGATGAGAACTGACAGACTCCTTAACATCAGGATGTCTCACAAAGCAGCCAATGTTGATTATATGTGAACTTTCTTTTTACGGTGCGCAAGACTTCCAGAGGGTTTTGCTGTTATTTGAAAAAGAGTTTCACTTGTTATCCCGAATGAGGTGATTCGCTTGGTTGTCTGTCTGCTCATAACAGAGCTGGACTGAGGTGGATCTCTGCTGGTTAGTCTCCGTTTAACTGGAACGTGCGGCAGACTGGCCTGTTGCTGCAGCCCCGCGTGGGTTCCGTGCAGTTGCTTTGTCCCTGCCCCGAGGGTGGAAATGCCACCGTGAAACTGTCACCTAACTGCACCACAGTGGAACTAAATAATAACCACCACACACTGGGCACACATAATAGCCAGTGCAGGGCCATTTGTGGCTTTTTGTCACTTCACCAATATTAGACAGAGATACATCTTTCAGCGTCATATCGCCAGCTAGTTCTTTGTCCGTTAAATGCCAACCTCCTGCGCTTATTCACTCCATTTTTTTTTCTGTCCAGCACATCATCATCTCCCTCTCTTCTCTCTCTTTCTCTCTATCTGCCCCCCCCCTTTCTTTCCCAGGCAGCTGCGGGTTCCTGGGGGCTTTTTAGCAAGTCAAGTGAGCAGCCCACTCACTCCCATTTTTTCCCTTAACTGTTAACCCCAGCTGAGCCCATAAGCTGTCAGTTAACTATTCTTTTCCTCCAGTGCATCTGCTCGCTCTGGCTCTATGTGGCATGCCACTATTTTATTCAGTGGCCCACTCGCACTATGCTCTGTGGTCTGAAAGGGCCAGATCTACTTCCCTGGGCAAATAACTAGTTCATTTGTCTCTTCTGCCCTTTGTTTTGTGTTGCGAACACATGTCACCAGCTCAATTACCTTCTCTATTAACAGCCCCTAGAGGAAGGGCTAGCCAGCCCCTACCAGGACAAGACTATAAACTGCCCCATATGCTCCACTTCTCTTTCTCTTTCTCACTGTGGCTCTTCATCCCTCTCCCTTCCTTTCATTCTTTTTCCTGCTTCTTCCATTTCCTTTAAAATCAATTTTGATTATAAGATAAGATTACACTTTTGCCACTCTTCCCGTCTTGTTCATTTTTTTTATTTTGTTGTTTTAAGCTGCCTGTGTGAATTTCTCTGCACACGTGTACACATAAATGGATGTGTGCGCCTGTGCATGTCTCTTCATATTAACATCTCTTGAGCGGGTGGGAGGGGGGGTGAATGCTTGGCAAGGCAATTCCTGGCCAATGTAGTCTACGCAGTAAACAAGAGCAGTCTTTATTCGTGCAGTTGGAATCCTCACTTGGTTTTTTTGGCCTGTTTGAGGCACTGCTGCTGCAGGTGAAGCTAATGGAACTGGACGTTCCCCAAGTTCACATCTGTGACCCTCTGGAGTTTATCTTCCCTGCCTGTCAGTCTCCTCTCTTGATCGATAAATGGTTCAGTTTACCTTGAGTGACGGGTCTGCAGCCCTATCCGTTTCTTCCTGAGTGTGTGTACTGTTTGCGCGTGCAGGCACATACACACCTGTAAATACACTTGTTGAATATAATTAAGAGCCTCTGAACAGTGAAAGGAACCTGTTGAATTCACTTGTTGAATTCTCCACTATCTGCTAAACTATGGTAAATAAATGTTCCTCTATCAATTCTACTATCAAAACTAGCTTGTTATTAGTTTATTAACCTACAGCTTACTTTGTTTTCAAATTTCTGTTTTATGGATAATTCTGCAGCAGCCCCAATTTCCGCTTGAAGGATAATAATCTATCTTTCTATTAAGATTCTTGTCAGAGCCACAGCCAAACTGTGAGTGGCTATGGACTAGTTTCAGCTCCCTAGTGCTTTAGCTGCAGCGTAAAATTTGATTTGGGTGTTTAAGTAAGGAGGTCGAGGCCTCCCTTTGTGTGTTTAGTATCCTCTTCTGCCGTTTGTTGTGGGGAATGTGTGGGAACAAGCTTGCTTCTGCACCAGCGTGCCTTAAAAGTGATCCGCAGCAGCGTAAGGGCCTCGTTTGAAAATGTCAAAAGATGTGGACGCAGCGACGGGTGAGCACAGAGAGACAGAGAGGAGAAGTGAGTGCATGAGATGGAAGGGACAGGTCCCACTTTTAAGAATGACCAGCACCCCCCCCATTCTCCTTCGCTTGGCACCCCACACCCGTTCCCCAGCATCTTCTTCAGGTGCCTTCAGCCTCCCATCTCCTCTCCACGTCAACCCCTCCAACTCCCCCATCCCCCCAACTTTGTGCCCCTCAGGCCACGGAGGGAGGGGATGAGGGGGTGATCCCCTGCTGTGCCCCTCCACAGCCCCCAGTAGCCCTTCTCTGGACCCCTTTGTGCCCCCCCTTCTCCCTCCCCCCACCCTTCATTCCCCCACTCATCCCCTGGCCCTACAGCCCCCTTCTCGCCCTACAGCTCCCCCCCTCACTCCCCTGCTGGGCAGGTGACAGGCCCCTGAATGCGGGCCCGGGCGTCCCTGATGGCTCCTACAGATGGAGCGTGGTAATCGGTCCAATAGAGCCCTGCCACAGGCTTTTCCCTGCTAAGATACAAAGGCTTGGCCACATCATTTCTTAAAAAAAAAAACAAAACAAAACAACAGAGAGTGAGAGAGGAAGAGCGCAAAAGAGAAAACGCAAGCCAGAGGATGACAAAAGCAACACTGTCATTTGCCATTAAGGGAGAGTCTGTGACGGAGTGATGGAGTGTTTTCTCTGTAGTTACTAATAATAAAAACAGGGAGGGGAAAAAAGGGAGGGAAAGACAGAAATAAAGGGGGCAAAGGAGGACAGATCCACCCCCACTCTGCAGTTAACATGAGCTACTGTGCCAATGGGGAGCTTTCTCCTCTGAGGAGTTTTATGAGCTCTCTTTCCCTCCCTCAAGAATCTTTTCGTTTCTGCGCCGTCATTGGTTCGCTGTCTTTTTCTTTCTCCCTCTGTTCCTCCATCATTAAAATGGTAATGACACCACATGTTACTTAGCTCGCTGTTTCTCCAAGTCTCGTCCTGTAGTGTTGCGTATGTGCTGATTAATTCAAGTTGCACTTACTAATCCAAACAGTATTAGAAATTTGTTTATAGGAAAAATATCAAGTTTGATTTTCATGCTGTGTGGCCCTCTCCTTACGTCTGTTGTATTATAAAATTTGCTCCAACTGGTCTCGGGCCACATCCTTACCTAAACAAACCACATCCCAAACTCATAGTGCACGTTCCAGGAGTATATAAGCATCCAGCCAATCCCCTTTGAGCCTTTATGCCAGCGTGGCACCCTTAGTTCAACTGTAATAAAGAGGTCTTCTCAGCATCAGAATCTTGTGTGCCGGCGGTCCGGAGCGCAGCAGCATTCCCAGGAACCAAATCCGTGTGTAATGCCTGGTCAAACACACACTGGCAACCGGCACAAACATTTCCTGCTTGGCTCCAGAGGCTCCAGAGGCAAGGGGAGATCCCTGCTACCCCCCTCCATGTCTGACTTGGCACTTTTTAATTAAAGCTTTAAATCTGGAGGGCAAAGGGAGAATGAGCAGTCTGGGGAAACAGACAGGCCTCTGTCCTCTGCTGAAGCCTTTCTTTTGCTTACACCTGTCTCTCTGCTTTTGACTCCCTCATTTCTTCTCCCTCAGCTTAGGTGTTTGCCACATAGTCGATAGAGTGTCGAAAAGGTGCAGTGAACCCTCCTCATGAGGTCTAAGAGGTCCCTCTGGGGTGGATTTGGGAGTGGATTCCAACTCTTTCTGTCTTGTGTCCATCTGTGTTTGACACATTGTCATAGACTACTTTTATTGAGTGAAAGCCCACAGCCCAGACGCAGCAGATGCATGTTTGTGAGTGTGTGTGTATGACTGAGAAAGAGATGGGGGGATTGCAGACATGTAATGGCGGACAATAGCAGGCTGTCACGCTAGTTTGTGGAGCCTAATCATTATTTAATAGATGGGTAACCTCCCCCTGAAATGCAGCAATAGTCCTCTGTTTCTAGTCTCAAGCCCTCATTGATTTCCTTCTTCTGCTGAATTAGATCCCAATAGCTGTCTCCCAGTTACCCAGTCGCTCTCTTCTACCCTCAACTCAACAAACAGATTAAGAAGCACCTGCAAAAGGCTGCCTGCTCTTCACTATGGGACCCTATTGGCATAGTGCACAGCATGGCTAAGACTGGGAGAGACACAGTGTCCCAGGGAAATAGATGCCCCAGAGGGATCTAGCCCTCTTTAATCCATGTTCAAGCAGCTTCTGGCTTTTGATCCCCTTAGGAACCACTGAGGACTTTAAGGGAGCAGGAGGACACAATCTAAGGTGGCTCTGTACCATGTGTTGTACTCAGCATAATCTATTGTCTCGGGTTTGGCTATTGTAGTGCAACTTAGTTTCATTCTGTGTCATGTTGAAGTAACAGTCTGTCTCTTTTTGTGATTTCAGCCAGCCACTCAGACGAGGGCTCCGACGTGGACTCGGAGCCAGGCCTGCCGCTGAAGAGGAAGCAGCGCCGTAGTCGGACCACCTTCACAGCGGAGCAGCTGGAGGAGCTGGAGAGGGCCTTCGAACGCACACACTACCCTGACATCTACACGCGAGAGGAACTGGCTCAGCGGGCCAAACTGACAGAGGCTCGAGTTCAGGTTAGAGACACGCACAAACGCTCACCTCGACCCTCAAAGTCCCGCAGCAGAGCAGTGTGTCGGCCTGTCACGGATATGTGTCATGTGGGCGTTAAATTGCCTGGGGATGTTGCTACACATTCCTTACAGCCATAAGACATGCCCCCCCCCCTCCTCTTCCCAACAACCCTCAACCCCACGCCCCCCACTGTATAGATACAAACACAGATACACTGCACCCACTGTTTATGAAGACAGCTTTTTATTTTTGTCAGACTCTGCAAAAAGGTCTTAAAATAGATGACTGATTTAGATAGTGTGCTAATATAGGCTTTAACAGCTGTAACAGCCCTCTGGCGTTATCTGAACCCAGTGACTTGCAGTAGCACACAAAGATGTAATGTCTGTGGTTTCACTGCACGCTCCAGATGTTAAGATCTCTATCAGTTCAGCTCCCTGTAATAGGTCAGAGGGGCCTCACACACACACACACACACACACATATACATTTACATGCACCAAGCACACTTATAAATACAGATATAAGCACTGGATAAGTAACATTATTCTATTGGTTTAGTAGATAAATAAAAAAAATTAAACACTCTGTTCTCCTCTCAGGTGTGGTTCAGCAACAGAAGAGCCCGGTGGAGGAAGCAAGCCGGAGCCAATCAGCTGATGGCTTTTAACCACCTCATCCCCGGTGGTTTCCCTCCATCAGCTATGTCGGGCCTGCAGCCTTACCAGCTGTCCGACAGTCCCTACCCTCCCACTTCCATAGCCCAAGGTGGGTCCAATTGATTGCAGCCAAATTTTTTATTCTTTAAAATAGAAGTATTTCAGTCATATTTTTTCAGTTTGATAACTGCAAAATCTGAAATTGTCTCAGAGCAGCAGCATCAAAGTTCGTGTAGATTTAGCAACATGTGATTTTAAGTAGAAATGTCTGATTCTCAACAGCGTCCGAGCAGCCCAGTACAGTCCACCGACCGCAGCCGCTGCCCCCAACCTCCGTGCACCAGAGTGGGCTCGGCTCGTCAGCAGGCTCCCAGGATGGAAGCTCCGCGTATTGCCTGTCCTCTGGACGTCATGGTTTCTCAGGATACTCGGACAGCTTTGTGGCCCAGACAGCACACACCAACGCTGTCAACCCCGCCATCAGCAACAGCCTCTCACCACAGGTTCGTCTATACATCTATCACAGATATGCATGTAGAAACAAGCAACTCTTCTGAATACATGTACGTATACATATGTACAAATAAATTCAGTCTCAAATGAACATACACAACACACATAATACCGGGAAGCAAGAGGCCTGTAGTTCTTCATGCTGGTTGTGAAATGCACCATATGGACACACGCAAACACACTCTCTCCTCTGTGTGACCTAGGTAGTGTCATTGCAGTGACATTGATGAAATCTTGTTAAGCTAGAAAACACGGTAGCTTTTCATTTTTGTGTATTCTGATGGGTTGTTTGATGAATTTGAAATGTGGCAAACGTCAGTCTTTGGGGACACTAAAAGGACCAAACATGAGGAGGGATGTATGGATGTCGGATGATGACACAAATCAAAACTGAAAAGACAATTATGGTCGATTACACAGTCATCAGTGTCCATCAGTGGCTCCCTACCAGTCCAGAAGATGGACTAACAGGCGTAAAACGAGCTTTTAACCGCCACAAAGGGTGGCCAGCCCACATGCAATGCATGCTGGGTACTAATTCCCATGAGAGAGAATCTCAGACTCCTGTCAGGCACAGATAAAAAAACTGCCTCAGGCAGGTTTGTTACTTTGCAAATGCCTGAGGATGTATATATATTGAAAAAAAGAGAGGAGCTTTGTTGTGGCTGCCAGGGTGCATGGTCAGAAAGTAAAAGGTGGCACCATTGCGGCTGAAGGTATAATTGACTGCTTTGATACATGAACACTAGTGACTGACTACAATTTGTTTTTTCGCTCCTCAACAACTCGCCACATTTACTTTTAAAACATTATTGTTTGTGGATTTGTATTTTCATTGGACATATAAAAGTATAGAGAGACAGGGAGAGTGAAGATGACATGCGGTGAGCTACAAGCATCAGTGGTCGATGGTTTTAATCTCAGCCAACTGCGCTCACTCGTAAATTGCACTTCAGTTAGACACTCTGTTGAAGCATAACTGGATGCAAACCTGCTGGTAGCTGCCATCCTGTAACTGAGCGCATGGCTGTGGTTCACACACCCACAGGGTCGACAAGTGACTTTAACTCCAATAAAGAGGCCAAAGGTGCTGTGGCCTCGTGGATGGTTTCAGCATTAACCTTAGTTGGGCAGCTCCATACAGAATGGACATCTCATCTTGCATAGGGACGGCGTGCCTGGAATGTTTTCTCAGTCTGGAATTGCAATCACAGAACGTTCCAGTGTCTTAATTGATTGGAATGAAGTAATCTATCCTCTTGTAACAAAGTGTGTAATTTATGCAAATGACTCACTTTGTTGGCTAATTTGTTTTAATTCATATATTCATTGCAGCTGTTTGAATGTATATTGCAATACAGTTTTCTCTACTTCAGATGAGGATAGAATTAATTTCCTGATTTTAACTTAATAAGGAAGAGGAAATGAGAATTGATTAAATCCTATGACATTGATAGTTAATACATGAAGACCTCTTTGCTCTTAGAAAACTTTACAGCTTCAGTTTTCTCCAATAGAAACAGTTTGGTCTATTTTGTGTTAAATCCTGACTAGAATTATCTGGTCATCTGAACTCTAAATTTCTCTATAAAAGCTACGCTACCGTATCGACTGTTCTGTGTCCATCAGGAGATCCAGGGATTCATTTAACTCCAGATATGGTCAGAATTAGAGCACCGTGGAGTTTTGATACGGATAAGGTTTACTTTAGATAGGTGATATTCTTGTCTGAGCGGTTAGCTCTGCTTTTTAAAACAGCAGTCAGGCCAGTGGTTTCCCTGTGGTGCAGGGTCCCTGGCGTCTCACTGCTGATCTGGTGCATACCAAAGGAATCCTTTCTCACCAAGGAAGCGAGCGGCCGGGATTTGCACCCCCCTGAGACCTAATCCCCGGAACAACCTCAAAACAGACACACCATCGGAAACTGCTGCTGTTTCAGTTGCAGACAGAAAGTGCATGAACGCATAAGCATGTAGCTCAAGATACAGACACATGCAAACACATACACAAACAGAATCATACAGTATGTTTATTTTCATGAGGCGATAAGACTAAACAGCAGAAAATGTTTGTATGAAACCACTAGAAAACTGCTATTTATAAACAAGAACTTAACAAATTCAATAATTTAATGATTTAATTGATAACCTTTTTTTCCTCTGGGGCTTTTCCTCTGCAGGTTTATTGGTAACTGAATTTATATATTTCTTATAATAAAAGACTTTGTGCAGGAGCATGTGTGCACATTCCCTGCAGTAAGAGAAATAATGATTTAGTGGTAGGCCACATCTCTGTGTTCGTCAGATGTGTGGGGTCAGATCACTCTGACACACCAGCTGTAAATTGCACACATTAAAGACACATCAGAATGTGAACATGCGTGTGTATGCCAGCTGGCTGTCAGTTGGGAAAGTCTTGTTTTTACATCACTCTTTGTTACTTATTCTTTTGCCTTAGTATTATTATTATTTGTTTTTTCGGTTTATTTTTCTTTCCAAGTAATTTTTGTTGTTTTAAAGGGTATTTGGTTTGGTGTTTGGCTTTAGTTCTCCTACACGGACTGTAACTCTCCTTAACTTCATTTTTTAGACATTTTCATGACTTTGCTTCTCACGCAAACTTATGTGCAGCTGTTCACGATGTATCACCGATACCCCTGCACCCCTGACATCAGAGCAAAAAATGCTTACCCCACACACACACACACACACACACACACACACACACACACACACACACACGCCTACTGTTATATACACAATTCCACACATAGGTAGCTCTCAGACACATACACAAACACACCCTACCCCTCATTCCCACGTACCCTTTTGGCCTCTTTACCTTGGCCTCAGGAGGACACGGTGATTTGTGATTTTAGGGCAACAACAGAAGGTTAGAAAGAGAGAGAGAGAGAGAGAGAGAATGAGAGAAAGTGCATTGCTCTGAATAGATCAATACATCAGAGAACACATACAACTGAATTGAAGTTCTGCTTCAAATTCATCACATTCTCAGAAATTAATTCCCATATTAAGAGCAGCCAAAGTCAGATTTAGATTATTTATTTCTTTTATATCCATTCCAGTTATAACAAAAACAACAAGTGTCATCACATGGAGAAATAAAATTAAAATGAAAAATAAAAGAGAAAATATCCTCTTTAATCTACTTCCAAAATTATGACACGATAACTTTAATAGAAACCACTAGGAGGGCAAAGGAATGATCTCTATTTCTGACAATGAACGAGGAGAGAGGCTCCACTCCACTCCAGCCCAGCTGAGTGGAGTGGAATGGAGTAGCAGATTTGAAAAATAAATTGGCTTTGTATTTTTCATTAAAAAGTTTACTTGATGGTATATTTTATTTAGAATTTCTTGGTAAAACCAGAACACCTTTTTGGATTTGTGTTTATATTCAATTGAATTCAGTACTAATAACCCAGTTTTCCTCCATTTCTCCCCTCAGGTGATGGGCCTATTGAACCCAGGTGGAGTGCCACATCAGTCCCAGAGTGACTTTGCCCTCTCTCCGCTGACTGGAGGCTTGGAGCCTAACGGAGGCATGGCTGCCAGCTGTCACGGTTCCCAACGCCTGGAGGCTCTACCAGGCCTGCCCACTATGCCCACCCTGCCTAGCACCCAATCTTACTGCCCACCTTCCTACACCTCCCCAGCTTACGCCGTGGACCACCATCCGTCTTACCAGTATGGACAGTACAGTCAGAGCAAGGTACGCTGGAAATAATTTGTTTCCATGCTGATCTGTCAGAGAGTTAGGGGTGTTTAAGGACTTTAATTTTTAGATTTGAACATAAATTATATATAATTGATTAGCGGTTATGTCCTTCTGTAACCCCTGCTCCGGTTCAGCTACTTAGTTTAGATTTTCTGACTCACAACCCATGTTAATTGCGCCGACCTCTCTGATGAGCGAGCTTCTCAAATCACCCAGCACTGTGCTGAAATTACATGTATGTTAAAGAGCGCTAGTGGCCCGGTTACCTCAGTTTACATTACCATCACTGGACTATCCACGTGGGCTGATGCAGAGGCATGTCCGGATCTTATCCCAACACACACATTTTCACTCACTGTCCTTTCATGACCCCGTATGATGAGCTTGCCCATCAAACCCTCATCTAGTCATGTAATGACCCATGCAACAAAGATAGCCGCCCAAATGAAAGGAGCCACTTCCCAAAGCGTGTTTGACAGGAGGGAGGGGAGTGTATTGGTCGGGGCGGCGTGTTGTTGGGGCTGATCTGAGGTACACTACCACATGTTGACTGGCCCATCAGTGGCAACATCTTGATGTCATTAATTTAGCCGGTCCTGAGAGAGACCCACATGTAGCTTTTGGGGGTTTGGTGAAATGTGTGTGTGTCTATGTGTATTTGTGAGCGTAGACGTATATGTGTGTGTGTGTGTGTGTGTGTGTGTGTGTGTGTGTGTGTGTGTGTGTGTGTGTGTGTAAAGGCAAGGTAAGGGGCTCTTTAACAGGGGGCGATTATGGCCTTTGGCAGACCAGGATTAGAACCATGTGTCCCACTGGAGGTCAGATTTAGAGTTGTTATTGATCAGTGGAGCAGAGCCGAGCAGAGATCCAGGCTCAGGCTCAGGCTAGTTTTGCCAACCACATTAAATTCAAAGAATTCCCCGAACTCTTCACCTGTTTTATTATTTAACCTTGGACCCCAGTTTCCATTCTCACCTGCTCTCACCCCTCCCTCCTGTCACACTCTGATTTAACTTCAAAATTCACACCATTTGCTATGTTAACCATTATAGGATTTAAGCAGTTCTAACTGAATACAATGCAAAAGGAATCTCCTTAACCCTTCCTCTGTCTTTCCTTGTTCTCGTCAGGTGCCTTTCATTATATGAAGCCCCCAACATGGCCTGAGCAGGAGGCTTCCCCCGGCCAGTCTGACAGTCATCGCCAGAGAACACCCCCCCACCCCACCCCCCCACCCTCTGCCTCTGACAAACCTTCCAGGCCCCGAGGACTGAGAGAGAGAGAGAGAGAGAGAGAGAGAGCGAGAGAGAGGCTGGATGGGTGAAGGGGTTGAGGTGTTCTCCTTCAGCAAGGAAGGGAACCATTTGAGATGGAGGTGTAGTGACGGCGATAGAGGGGGTTGACTGGAATAATTAGGACCAAAGGCGCAGCCTCTCCTGTTACCTGGCACTCGCTTGTGCTCGTGCGTCACGTCATGCTCCAAGGACCAAGCACGGTTCGTTGTCTGTAAAGAGGAAAAGAAGAGGGGTGGGGAGAGGGGAGTAAATACATTCAAGATTCTGTATTTGATTATTGTAATAAGTGGCAGAGATGCAAGTTGAGGCGGACTTTTTTAAGCCCCCTGTGCTTCTGGGGCCAATTTGATAGGGGAGGGGTGGATTCTCATGGCTGATGGTTATCAAAAGGCCGCTTAGTGATAACGTCTCGTGCTCAGCCGCAATGTTCTCCTAAGGATCTCTTCATCACAATGTCTTAGGGTAATGATATCAGCTGTACATCGATGTGATTCTTGTAAAAGACATTGGAGATAAAAATGTGACTACACCGGGAAAACCACCAGGAAGGCATGAACCGAGGCCGCGTGGAGTCACAGCAAAAAAACCACTGCAACCAAAAGAAAGTGCAATACATTCATACCTCATGTGATGTAAATGAACACGGATCAAATGTCCCGGAATCTTTCCTCAAAAACATGCTCTCTCTTTTTAATGTCATTAACTTTGGGTTGCGTGCATTGATCAATCAGGGGAAATCATCAAGTGATGAAAAATAGAAAATGTAGTTGTGATGTCATTAAGCCAAAAAAAAAATTTGCTGCCAGTGAATACATCATTCAGTTTGACAGTTAATTTTTTTTTTTTTTGCATGTGTTCAATTAGTTTTCATCAGGAACTTGCAAACATTAGTTCCATTTCTTATTTATTTAGTGACGTTCAAGTTTTATATCTCCTCTTTACGTTTTGTATAAGTGCTCTTAAGCGCTTAAGTAAGTCTTACACAATGTTCATTATTCATGTTTTTTCTTTTGTATCATTTTCATTTACATTGGCATAAAATGATTTTGTTGTAAGAAGTTTTGTGTACAGTACAGCACTATTTACTATTTATAATAAACTATATAAAAATGCACAAGTCAGTGGTTGTCATTTATGGGCTGCAGCGACCAACAACTGAGGTCATGTCCTCAGTTTACACTCCCCAATTAAAAACCTACACGGTTATTTTATAAATTCCATTTAAATTTGACACATTTAAAGTTACACAATAATAAAAAAAATGAAACCCTCAGCATTTATCTTTTCCTAGCAGTGCGAAGAAGACTTTTGGACATTTCAAAATTAAATTTAGAGAAAGTAGAATTGAACTGGAGACCAAGTTAATACAATAAAAATTAAAGTATTTAACAAAGTAGGAGGTCTTCTTTTTGATTTCTGGCCAGATTCTCTGAGAGTAGCGAGGGATGTCTTGTTGCAGTTTAAGTTCTTTCTTTCTTTCTTTCTTTCTTTCTTTCTTTCTTTCTTTCTTTCTTTCTTTCTTTCTTTCTTTCTTTCTTTCTTTCGTTCTTTCGTTCTTTCTTTCTTTCTTTCTTTCCACTTCAAACATTCACACAGTGACAATACCTACTGTCTGCGAGCTGTGCACCTCATGCACACTGCTGGAGCACTAAATCATAAATATATCCCCTTTCATAAACACTCCTTTTGGACAAATTCCTGCTCCCTGTGGGCTCCTTCACACCCCTTGATGACTAAAGCAGAGCTGCTGTAAATTATATAAGCACAGCGGCCCACAGACACACTGGGACATCAGTCACTGACATGGCTGTGCAGGGTTCAGAGGGGTTTTGGCTCTCACTGCCAAACAGAAATGAAAACACTGTTCACCCAGTTGGCAGACTCCTCAAAAGGTTACAGATATCAGCAGAGCATTTTTATCACTCCCTGTCATTTTTTTTTCTCTCTTCTGGAGGTTTAGGGATCAGGTATGCAGCTGTCCATGTCATTCATGGTATCAGTCTAAAGTGAGCATGTAAGCATCAACGCAAATTCATTGAATGTGTTTATTTTTTGTGTTTTAATATGTTTTAAATATATTTTCATTTGCATGTATCTGTGTGTTAGCACATTTGTTTGCATGTCTCTGCTCAGTTTGTGTGTCCAACATGATAAGATCAAGGCAGGATCACATTTCACTATTTTGTTTTCAACAAACTTTTTTTTAAAATTTTTTTAAAAATTTTTTTTTTTTTTTTTTTTTTTTTACAAGTGCTCAACTTGTAAGACACAATGAGTGAAAAAGCCAAAGAGGTTGCTTTGGAGTGGAGTGTCAGTCAAGCAGCAACACACTGGAGACAACTTAACCTCTGACCCCAACACTCTTTGAAATGAGTAGACTACTTGACCGGAGCTGACAACAATCCAAGTGTCTCTGCAGCTTCCAAGCCCCCAAATTGAAAGTGAAGGAAGAAAGCACAAAGAAGACAGGCTGAAAAAAAAAAAGTTTCAGATAGGAAAAAGAGTTAAAAGGGAGGTTTGGAAAATACTTTGAGCCAGAATGTCCTGGGAGAATTGCAATTTCAGAGTGTGTGACTGATTCAGATTCATTTCTGATCAAAATGACCAACAAGTCTGTAGAAATCATTCTCTAAAGGAGCTCATAGTTGTGCTTTCATGATATTTTGGCTGCATCCAATAGGGCTGAAAGGGAGTGGGCTTTATCTCTGAAATACCACCTTATCAAGTCCCTTGAAGAGTGGGTGGATGACTCACAGCGTGCCTTTCCTAAAGCAGTGAGTGCCTGCCTCTCACACTTTCCATCTGTAGTCCTCTCAGTTGCTCTGGTCCCTTTTTCTCTATTAATTTTTGTTTGATATTTCTTTGCCTCCATCAAGATCTTCTGCTCAGTCTCTTTTCTATCCATTTTGATATGAAACTCATGAACCGGACCCTCCTGCTCTCTCTGCTCTCCAGATGCCAGCGGATTCTGGAGGACACTGGTACAGACATCAGTGGGCACCAAATCAACGCCACTGTGTCCAGCAGCACAGCAAGCCCTCTGTCCAGCACCAGTCCAGTATCCGCCGTCTCCAGCTCTAGGGAGACTTATGACAATGCTTACTTCTACATCCTGTTTGTCATGTGCTTCTACTCCTTCCTTGCCATGACGCTTTTCAAATGCTTCATAGGCAGCGACGAGGAGAAAAAGGACCCCTACGAGGAGTTCATGAGTACTGGGCAGTCGTCAACACAAAAATTCAACACAGGCCGCATGGCAGAGAACTTTTACTTTGAAGAGGAGAGCAGCCTGTGAGCCACAGGCTTTCTTAGGAGGAGGAGGGAGAGTATGAACGCATGGGGGGATGTTTTGACAGTCACCAAGCCAGAAAAACGTCAGTGCAGCCTACTCAGGCAAGACCTGTTAGTGATTTTGCAAAACCTGTAGTAAGTTCATTTTCCCCCCTTTTCCCCCTTTTCCATCTGACAATCAGAAATCTCACGCGAGCAGGCCGGCCGGCCGGCCGGCAGGAGGAGACAGCTGCCTCTGATGATCTGAGAGAAGGGTGGAAACATGGAGAACTGTGGGTCAATGGCAGGCCGGAATCTCCTCCTGTGAGGCCCAATCAGGATCAATAACACCGGGGCCTTCGACATGCACACACCACAGGGAACCAGGGATACCTCAACAGACCGATGGTGTGGACAATATGGACACTGTGTGTATGTGTGTATGTGTGTGTGTGTCTGTGTGAGAGAAAGAGAGTATTGACCTGACACTGGCTTTTCAATTCTATAAATTCAACATACTCAACATACATACTGAACAAATTAAATTAAGATTCTACATTGTTTTACAGCATTAAGATTCAATTATTTACAAGCATTTATATTGGACTGTTTATTTGAAACTGGATATATACATTAGGTTGTGTAATTTCACTCTTACAAATACAATAATTTGAATTCATACTGTAGCGTCAACCAGCACTTTCAACAGTAGCCAAGGGATATGCAGACAAAATGTACTAGCACGCAAACAATGTTTCTGAATAAAATAAAATGACATCCCACTCTCCAATTGGCTCTAATTAGAGCCAAAGCTCCGTGCAATAGCGACATTCCTTTGCCATTACATTGTAACTGATCTTTGGAGACTCGACGCACAGCTACAGGGCCGCTCCAACCTCTCGGTGACCCCATATGATCTACGTTTACAAAGCTGTGGCGAAACGTGAACCCGAGACTCACTCTGTAGAATTAACTTCAATTGCGCAGCGGGATCGTGGAGAGGAGCTTACAGAGAACACACGCTTCTGATTTGCACCACACATCGCTAAAGTTACATTCGGGGAGGACGTTTCAGATTAGCAGGCTGGCAGCTGGGCAGGTAGAGCATGATCCACGTCTCCGATCATCCCGCAGACGCACAAACGAGTAGAAAGACAGTAAAGAAGGAAGAAAGTCTTTTACAGTAAAGGTTTTTTTTTTTTTGTGCAATTAAATCTCCAGGGTCAAAGGTGGGTGTGGGCTGACAATGCTGGTCTAATTTGAACTATCCGCTCCTGGAGGTTATGCCGGTCCCTGAGGCCATGTGGACCTGTTTCCTCTTTTTGCCTCATAATTAAATTTTTGTCTCATCCTCCTCCCTTGAAGTGCGGGGGTCACAGATCCTACCTAACAACACTGCATTCATGCTGTTTGCAGCAGCCTGTCCTAGAAACACTCACCAGATAGTCCTCATTAGTCCTCTTTTTTTTTTTTTTTTTTATCCTAGGGCTTGAAGTAGGAGGAGTCATTCAACAATTCTCATAATAAGAGTTGTGCAATCTATTTTTTCACTACAGCTGTAACCAAACAGATGCTTTCAATGGCAGATTGTTTTAGGTGGGTTTGATGTGTCTGATCTTCAGGGTGCAACCCTCACAGCTCTGCAGGAAAAGGGCTTGGGCCTGAGATACAAACTGAGAGAACAGACAGAAACCACACACACACACACACACACACACACACACACACAGTAAGTAAGTAAGTAAGTAAGTAAATGGTATACAGTCTAGAATGGATTGATAATTGATTTCTTGTGATACTGTAACTTGATGAAGCTTATTTGCAGATTTTCTACTTACACTGGATAAAGCCTCCACAATCACATCTTCATTTTTCTCCTCACGAATTAAAACTGAGACTTTCAGGTGAACAATTGCTGTTAAGACATCTGAAGGAGAGGAGCGTGCCAATGAAAATATGTACTGTTAACTACATAATTGAATTAGACAAATGTGCCGCTGACTGTAACCTACCTTCATCTGTGCTGATGGGGGATCTGGGGTCTGGCTTTTGCTCTGAAACCGTGGATGTGCTGCCATCTGTTGGTAAATACATGACACTAGTAGTATCCAGACTTGTTCTGGCTTCTCTCAGTGTGGTTCCTGCAACAAGTACAAGACATCACTAACATCACCGCTGAGGATTATTACTAACCCTGCGGACAAACATACATTTGACAAAATCTGGAACACATTTTTAGCAGACAGAATGAATGTGTTTCAGCAAATGTGCAGTTTTGAAAGGATAAAAATCCTAATTACCAACCTGTAGCAGTGGGGACTGTGAATGCTGAAGTCATGCCATCGTCTCTTGGTGTTTCTCTGGTGCTTATTGCTGTAGTATCAGAGGCTGTGGGTGCTGTGGCTGTGCTGCCATCTACTGGTGTAGATGTAGTTCTGCTGTTTGTTGTGCTGAGTCCATTTGGCAGCGCAGTAGTCAAAGCTGCAATCAAGAAGAAAGGTTTGAATGGCACAGCTATTTCCTGAAACTGACTTGCAGATGAATGCTTGAAGCCCTGCACCTTTGATTTATTAAGTTCCCCTTCACTTACATTGTGCACATGTGGAGTTGTAGTCAGGACAGCAGTCCCTGAATACCACACAGGCCTCATCACAGAAACATCCCCTGTAACAGTTGTTATTTTGCCCAGAGCAACACAGCACTGAAGGACCTGCACAGCCTGGGAGACACAGAGTATTGTTATAGAGGTAAAACAATAATTCTTTCATATAATTTGAGGTCTATTAATAAAGTAAGAGCTGTCTTATAAGGCTGTGGGCTCTGTCAAATCAAACTTCGCCACCCAATCTAGGATGAGCCAGCCAATAGTGTGGATGCAGTTTGGAAGGCTGAAGGAGGTGGTGTTGACATTACCTGTTTGGCTGGTATTAGGTGCTGTTGTTTGAGCTATAAAGTGAAAATAGAAATTTACATGATTACATCATTGTTTAGAAAAAACAACATTCACGGTGAGCCCTTGTCCAGGATTATAGTAGAGGCAACTGGTATGGAAGCAACAGTATAGAACGGTGAAAGTAGGCAGTGATGTAGCTTCATCCTAATCTTGGTCTGAGTTGGTAAGGCAGCACAGTATTTTGAGAGGATAATTTCTCAACTTTTCAATTAGTGCTGATAAATGACCTCCATTAAATGCAGTTTTACTTACCATTGTAGAGAGACAGCAAACCCACCAAAAGCAGAAAGTGCAGTGCTAACCAGTCCATGGCTTTGTATGAGTAGGAAGTGTGGCCAGCA
The DNA here is from genome assembly GCF_002814215.2 of Seriola lalandi dorsalis. Lineage (NCBI taxonomy): Eukaryota > Metazoa > Chordata > Actinopteri > Carangiformes > Carangidae > Seriola > Seriola lalandi. The sequence continues at coordinate 1,469,905 of NW_019524830.1, read as the reverse complement.
GTACCCTACACTACTATCAAGAGTGAGCTCATCCTCTGCCAAAATAAATAAACTACTGTACATTGTTATTTGATTTTTTTTTACTTCCTGTGACAAATTTGCTCCTGTTTCATGGATAGGTAATGATTAACATTGACAGAGAAAGGAGTGAAAAGCTAAAGTTAAGAGAAGGAGAGAGGAGGACAATATGTGATGAACCAGGAGAAGAGTGAAGAGCGGGTGAGAAGAGGACAGAAGAGGAAGTCTGGATTTGAAGAGTGAAGAAGAGAGTAGAAAGGGCAGAGTGAAACAGAAAGGGAGGAAAAGAACGAAGGAAAGAAGAAGAAATGAGGTGTATATATAAAACACACACACACACATATATATATATATGCACTGGTAACAACAGTTGGTTTCATCTCTGCTGTGAACTGGGATCAGAATAACTACTCAGACTCCTGTCTCTTAGCATCTTATCACTTATTGTAATACATTTAAAAGTCAAGTTAAATCTTATCTCTGGTCATTTCCATTGAGTTGTATTGATATAAAACACGGATTCGTACATGCACCGGTAAAACAAGCTGCTGCCACTGCTCCAGTCAGACAAAGTGACAACGAAGTGACATCATCACTGATGACCTGCCTTGATGAGAGGACTGACTGCATTTTCATTTTCATTTTGACTCCAAAAGAGTGTAGTGACATGTAAACTTAAACGCCATGGACTGTGGATGCTGCTTGCTTACTGTATTTGAATATTGTCAGTGTAGAGCTGGTTAAGTCTTTGAAAAATAATTGTCAGCAGCTTTTCAATTTTCATTTCAATATGGTCATAGAATGCCCACATGAGTATGAGAATGAAAATAAAAATGCAAATGGGATTACTTCATTTTCTTTTTAATTTTTACATAAATAATAACGCACACTGTGGGAAGTGGGGTCACATGACTGCTGCTTATATTCATAAAGTCAAGTCCAGTGTAATCCTAGAACACACAATACATTTGCATTGGTCCACAATAGCCATCTATAATGACTTTAATTTAATTATTAATTATTTAAATCATTTAATTAATAATGAATTAATTTATGATTTTAGTCTGTTATTTTTCTGCATCAGATGCTTTGAGGTTGGAACATGTTTATACTCATGGATTGTGCATTTAAAGGAGAATCCAACTCTTTTTAAGAATTCACATTTCTTATTCCTGTGCCCCAGAACAGTTTGGTCAACATTTGTGAACATGCAGCACTCTCCTCTAAAGTTAGAATCCAAAGGGAGAACCTTAAAATGTGCAACGTCATCCCAGTTTGCTCTATAAAATTGAACGATGCCACGAGGCCATAAAATGTTTGTGTAATGTCGTACACCAAACTGAATGTTTCAAATCAAAGTATATATCCAGTTTAAAATCCGCATGAGGCCTGTTAGGAGGTACACTGCACAGCTACTGTAGAATATGGGATTAGCAAGATATCTTATTTCCCCCATTGGCTCAAAGTAATTTCAGTTATATAACTTCAGTAGGAATGAGCAAAACAAGCCATTGACATATTTAGATTATGACATTTGACAATTCATCATTTGCACCCAACAGCTCTTAATGTGGGAGGGTTCAATTAAAAAGAGTAATGCAATTCCTGTATTCCATATTTTCATTTGTCACTTGTGACACTTAATTGATATTTTAATGGAATACACATCCACTGGTACTAAAACAAAGTCAGTGCCCCTTGTGTTTGAGGATTCTCTCTGATTTCTAGCTTTAGCATCAGGTGATGCATGTTTCCAAATACAGGCTTAACTGTCCTTGGGCACAGGAATAACATGTGACATTTAAACATTTAATTTAGTAAAAATTGCTTTCAGATGAATGAACTATATGTTTAGTGTGATTATAATTTATTAACTGAACTTCATACACAGCTGCTGTTTTACCTTCACATACTGCTGCAGTTTATAGATTTCTGCTGCTGCTTATGAACTTTCAACATCCGTTGATTGTTTTTCTGAACTCTTTCAGTACTGTTTCGTAAATGTGTCATCTAATAAAAGAGCATTCATGTAATCGGATTCTATCCTGTATCTAAAAGAAGGGTGAGCATGGGGGAAATAGCAGGAAATTAATAAACGCCATTCATTGTGGCGGAACTAGCGATGGGTCGAGTGTGGCACGTGTGGTGTACTTCAGGCTCGGTTGTGGGTTGTTGGACTCGGATCACCAGTCGTACTGCATTTCTTATCGTGGGATCTCTCGCCCAGACTCGGCCAAGTTTTTCCCAGAATAATATGAATGACAACAGCATAAAAAAAAAAAGTTAACTGGGGAACAAAGAGATGCAGCAAGTTTTCATACATACTCTTTTGGAGCTTGTTTGACTATTTATGTTTGAACACTTTTAGGACTCTTACGTTTGGACATTCATTTCCTGTTTTATTTTTATATAATTTCCCCTTATGTGTCTTGTGGTTACTTAATTTACTTTACCACTTTACTTCCTTTCTTTGTCCTACTTCCCTCCTTGCTGATTGTCTGCCCCGCCCTAATGTGTTTCACCTGTGTTCAATTAAACTTGCCTCCCCTGAGTCTGCCGCAGTAAACCGAAGCCTCAGTGTACAGTCCTCGGTTTGTCTCTTCATTACGCCGGTTTTGGAACAACCCCAGACCTCAGCAAAGCAGGAAACTTCACCCACCCTGTTTGCACGTAGAAATCAAATGCCCTGTACCTGAGGTAAGTCCAACGGCATTGTAGGTTTTGAGTTTACTTTCTCAGCAAAGTATTTCCTGCAAAGGTTCAAATTCTTGATGGTTCATGTGAACAGTACGTTGGTGATTGTATGTTATATTCAAAGCATACACTTAGACCTTTAGTAATTACTGTAAAATAAATCAAAATGTTTTCAATGCATCACATGTTAATATCAGTAAAATTAGGCTCAATATTTTTATTTTAACTTGCGTGTAAAAATTGAGTAGTCAATGTGGGCAAAGAACATGTCTGGAATTTGTTTGGGGGAAAAGCACTATTCATTTTTATTAGGAAATAACTAATCAATTGTTTTGTTTTCTATGCAGAGAAATTTGGTGTGCAGCAAACATTTTGAAGACATCTCAAACTGTTGTTTACTTTTAAATGTCACCTCTGGTGGTTGTGCTTGGACAAATGTTAAGTAAAAGTGAATGTTTCCGAATATTGTATTGTGAAGGGCTGCTTAAGGGTGCAATGTGTAAGATCTGGACAGAATTTTACTTTAAAATGTTAAAAAAAGAAAGAACTAACACTAGCATCAGTGTGTGAAGGAGCCACAGTGATGATGTAATGACCCAGACATTTCTTGTATTTCAGAGATATCTACTGAGATTGGAATGCTAACCAGCTAGGAATGCTGGAATGCTAACCAGCTAGCCCCAACTCGTCCAGTGTTGTAATACCACTTTGTGACACTAGATGCTGTGAGTCAGTGTAGTGTTTAGTCTGCCCTCAGTCCCACGAAGAACCGCTTCCTCCAGAGCCTCAGGATCTAAGGCGAGAGAGATGAAGATAACAACCACCTACCCTCGAATTGTTCTCTGCTATGTGAGTGGATTGTCCAGTCAGATTCAGGTGCAACAATAGGGTCAAAATTCTACTTGTAACATCAGTGTCACACACTTTGTGGGAATCTGAGCACCAAATTTGACAGTTTTCTGCTTTGTTTCTACACAGATTTTGACAAAAGCACTTCATCTTTCAGTGTCTTTATGTTACCTCACCACTGATATAATTTCTTCAGTTTGTCAGTCTCATTTTCTTGCAGTATATGCTAAATGAGGTTTAAATGGATGTTAAGTCCTTAGAATGCTTCAAAAACATTTCATAGGCGAGAGCTGCTTAAAATGTCCTTGTTTGCCCTGCGAGGGAAAGTCATTTTATTTAATACAATTGTGTTTTCATAGGGATATCAGAATCCAACTCAGACCTGTACCAGACATTATCGTCTCCCACAACCAGCAAGAAATGGTAAGTCATGCACATGATTCCATCCCATACGTACATAGGCTCAAATTAGGGTCAAAATGTTTTTGAGCTTGTAAAGTGATGTTCACAAACAATCCAAATGTTTGCAGTTCTAAATCAACACTTGTGTACCTGTAAAATGAATATGCATGAGAAATTCAAGTTTGTGCATGTGGAAAAATTGTGCTATTGTTCTGTGTTTGGGGGCAAGCTAGCTGCCTCCCCTGGCAGCTAGCTTTCAGGGGATAAGCTAGTCACTACATGTAATCCCTGATAATATTTCAGTTATATGGTTGTGTATGTGCCATTGAAATGTTAATTGTTTCTGTATGTTATGGCAGTGGTTTATGTGTGCGGAAGGGCAGTTGCACCGTTATTGAACTTTATTAAAAGCTGTGTAGGTCACCTCAGAAATAGGTGTGAGCCAAGATATTGTTAGTCCTGATGTTCTGATAGTCATAAAGACTGTATTCTCATTTATTCATTTGTGTTGTTTATCATCACATTACTCTTGCACTGTATGTAGGTCATATTGTTTTATTATGTCTTATTCTTTTGTACATATTCTGTTTCTTTTATATAGAAACCACACCTTCATGTAGGGGTATCATAACCTGCAATAAATGAGTGGCATGGTCATCAGCGTGTGTGCTAGCATTGTACATTGAATAAATTAAATGATTTCAACATAAGACTGCAAAATAACAAAATGTAAAAAGTCACTGAATATGCCTCTGCCTCCCCAGCAGCTGTTGTGGATCAGTGTTTGCTCATATTTATTTCTGGTAAAGTAATTAATCGCACTCGAATCGCCTTGTGATAAAGAACAGAAAGTTAACATTATTCAGCTGCTAAATTATGTTTGTTTTCCATTGTTCCAAATATTAGCCGACGGTACCAGCGATGGAAAGAGGATATGAGGAGTTCTGATAACCAACAACCAGGAACATGTGCAGCTGTATGACACAGATTTTGGCCACTACACCTCCATGAAAGACAGGAGACTGGATGTCCATGTCGAACAATGTGAGTCAAATATGTTAATTACTCTGTCTCTTGCTAGCGGCTTTATTTTCTCTCCAGATGGCTTTCTGTCTGTTCTTAACTCCTTGTGTGTATAGTTGTTATAATTGTCATAATATCTGCTATGCTTGTGGGAATTAATTCATCCTTAAGTTGTACTGTAAATGAGTTATCAAAGTAATACTCCAGGCTTTGTGGGCTATTTATTTATATATCCTAAGCACATAGATAAGAATAAGTCATGTATTTGATACGTGCATTGAGACATTTTAACGTGGACAAACTGTTACATCAGTCATAGTCCACTATGTAGCAGTGACATAAAAAATGGATGTTTTGTCACAGGATTTATTTTTTTATTTTTTTATTTTTTCAAATTTGAATTTTTGATCTAACTTCAGGATAGATGGCCATAATGACCAGCCTTTAGCTATGGAGACTGGATGCTGAATTTGTGAAGCCATCTGTGCTCATGTTCAATAGTGCAAACAATGTAGATGTTGTGCTGGGTCTACTTGGCAGTGAAGTAGTAGAATTTGTAATCATGAAAGATCTACGCAATAAATTTTAAAACTTATTTCAAAACCTCAAAGTCAAACCTGACTTATACTAAACATACACGTCAAATGATAGAATTGCTGTAGCCCTCATCTTTTACTTGTGTTGTGAGCAGGTCAACCTGTTGTCAGGACAGAAGTCATTTAATTTCAAACAGATCAACACATTATGATATATGTGCAGCACGGGGCTAGTAGACTTAATACAACAATTTCATGATGACTTAAACGATGGACAGGAATATGGTGATCCAGATTGATAGGACAGCAAGTGCCAAAAAGATATACCTTGTGAACTAGACCATAGACTATACTGTCATTTTAAGAGATGGTTGACCTGGACTCTGTGGATATGTTGCCATCTGCTGCTAAAAATGCAACACTACCTACTGATTTCTGTCAGTGTGATCCCTGCTATGAGAACAAGGAAAATGTAACAATTCTTTAGTGTTATTGGAGTAGTGGCAGTAAGAGCCTAAGGGGGAAAAAAGAAAAAGACTTCCTGAATCACCGTGAATCATTGTTAACTCAGAATCTGATGGACAAATACCTTTTACAAAGATGGGTAACATTTTCAGCAGTGACATGAACCTTGAAGATGTAGCTTTTGTGAAGGTAAAAGTGAATTTTTGAACAAGCTGTGGATGATGAAATTGTGTTTCCATTTAGTGGTGTAGGTGTAGTACTTCTGTTTGCTATGCCGGGTGGTCTTGTAGCAGTCACTGTGGATAATAAAGCTATGCTGCCATTGACTAGTGTGGGTGTAGTACTAGTGTTTGTAATGCTGAGTGGTGTAGTTGAAGGGACTGGGGTCATAGAAGTTGTGCTCGCATTCACTAGTACAGATGCTGCTGTGGTGCTTGTGGTGTTGGATGCTGTAGGGGCCATGACAAGACTGTGGACACTGAGGCCGAGTTCCCATCTACTCGTGTAGTTGTAGTGGAGCTGTTGGTTTCAGCTCTAGGATCCAAAAACAGTGGATGCTGAAGTGGTGCTCGAAGCCATTCATTTTAGATGTCGCATTGCTGCTTGTTGTGTTGGATGATTTAGTAGCAGGGACTTTTTGAGTTTTGTGTATCTGTGTTGCCATGTGATTTGCATTGTTAATGAGTATGTCACCACCTAAATGCATCGCTAGTTTCACGTCTGATATATATCATCACAAGGGATGTTGCAGATTATATATTGTGAGTAGGGTTTTTAAATGTCTTAATAAAGCTGATGTTGTAATCGTATTCCTGATCTCCATAAACATGTTCTGTTGGCGTGAGCATTCAAACATGATTTCTTACCCCACAACTTGTCTTTCAAAGATATTATTTTTGGTTTCTCTGTGATAGTAAGGGACCAATTTCATTTCAATAATTTAATTTAATCTATAATTAGAAAACTATTGAAACTATTCAGATTTGTAATATGTATTGCATATTTATCTAGGTTTACCATCTCTCCTGTCAGTTAATTTGTCTTCATCTATTTTCTTTTTCAATTCTTATTTGTTCTAATGGACTGAATGATTTAATGTGTCTTGCTGTTTTCTATTGTCATCACTTGATGGCACTGTTGCATTGTTTGCGCCAGTGGGGAGAATCAATACGTCCTCCAGTGTCAGTCTGACTGACCCATCCTCCACACACAGCACAGCATCTCCACCTGCAATGTAAAAGCTGTGATCTATGTCAATAAAATGTTTCAAGGCAAATGTTTTTCATACTGTAAACAAAGCAGAAAAAATGATTACAGAATAAATCTGTCAATCTAAAAAACAAAACAACCCCTTCAATTAAATGGAGGCACAACGTCTAAAATAATTATTTAACACTGGACCTTGGAAGCTGCGAAAGCATCTGCTCAAAAGTGGACATTTAAATGGTGAATTTGTAATGTCAAAGGCTGGTGCAGACACTGTAAGACTGTATTTTGCTTTGGTTGATGCAAAGAAACTACATTACACACGACATTACTTTGAGTGTTGCTCTATCTATACTGTACTTATAGCCACTCATGTCATGAAACACTACATTATAATATGTGCCAACAGCTGGACTGCTACTGACTGTTTTTCTTGGTGTTTTTTTTTTTTTTTTGTGCATGTTAGATTTTGTGCACACCTCAAACCAGTTTCCTTACATGCCCTACACTTTTATTATGGACCACAGTATAGAACTCCCTGTGACTCTGGTTTAATCTACCCTGTGTACGTCTTATTTCATGTAATTGTGTCTGTCGATAAACCCAGCTACAGCACACAGTGAAGAAACTAATTAAGTTCTCCATTTGCTTAATATGATACTGTAATCTATATTGTACATCAGTTGAATTGATCTTCTCTGCTCTGTGTAGTTATACTTTTCATGTAGTAGGAATACTTGCATAATTAGTGCATGTTAGACTTACCCTTGATGTTTCAGACACCACATCTGTTCTCAGATATTGAAAAGTTTCCACAAGCACATAGGAATGGTAAATATGCTGGCACTGTAACAAACATATGCAACTGTGAATAATGTAGTCATAGTAATTTCCTCAACTTACATTCAAGTGGAGGAGTCAAGCATTTTTTTTGCCTCTGCATATTTTTATAGTGACTCAGCCACAGAAAACCAGGGGAGATCAGGAGAAACTAGATTAATTGAAAACTGCTTTGTAAACTGTGTATAAAGAGACAGTCATTGCGTTAAGTAGACCTGTGACATGAAAACAGATTGGCATCAGACAAATAGATCCACCTCAACCCAACCAATTCCAGGCTTGATAGACTCTTCACAGCATACACCAAAAAAAAGCAAATGCTTGTTCAAAGTATGGCAGTGGATATGATTTTTAATTACAGACTCAGGGACACGCACTAAACAAGCTCACAAAAAATGGGTCAATCCAGTAAACAGAAAAGGTAACATTTTTAAAAGTTTGTATGTTACCGATAACAAGAAAATAATACAAGGATAATACAGCCTTTTGCTTTGTTTTTACTTTGTTGTACATGTGATGGTTCTTCTGGATCATCCCCAGATGGAGCGCAGCAATTTTCATGAAAACATTTCAGACATTGTCATTGACACTGTTTTTGCACTAAACCCTCTGTTGTCGTCGTCGTCATCATCATGTGCTTTGTCAAGAGTTGTTAAAGCGTGCATAGCCTTTACATAACACATTTGAATACAATATTTAACTCACCACTGTAGAGAAGTAAACCCACTAGGACCACCACAGAGTAAAATGCATGACTTTGTATGGTTAACGGTGGCACACTTCTGACGTACATGATCCCAGTTAAAAAATAAATTGAATACCTTCTCCATTACAAGAGATCCCAACAATGTTTTATTTCCTTAGCGAGTCACCAATGGGTTATGCCTACAGCCTGCAGACATTTAAGGAATGCTGTAGTAGTTCCAGTGAATAGATTAAAGGTGACACACATTTAATCACATCAAATTATTTAACACAGTGAGGATTAAGCAGGACACCTGCCCATCAACTGGCATTAAAATTACATTATTTTTGGACACAATATGATCAGACAGACTCTCTGTAGAATGAACTCCTGTGGGACTGTGGAGATGAGCTGCAAAAGAACACACTTTTGTTCTGCACCACACAACTTCTTCCCTAATCTACCATTTTTAATTGAAGTGTTGTATTCACCATTTGTAGACACCATCCAACCAGACAGCACCACCTTTTATCATGTTTTTGGCTGCACAACAGATAGTGATGATGAATGTGGTTCTCTAATGGTTTATCTAGATTTAAAGGTATCATATGTATCTTTTCTACATTAAACGTCTAAAAACAACTAGACTTACTAGTGGATTTTTGTTGAGTTGTGTACCTACATTACCCCAAAGGTTTCCATCAATTTTCATACCTAGTAATTTTAATCAAGGTAATGATTTGCTTCATTTGGTCGCCTGTTGGTGTCATATCTCCTTCATGCTTGCATCAGCATTGTGGTTGTCTGCCAGAAGCAGTCAAATTTGACTTTTTAAATCCAGTTTTAAGATACATTTTTACAATACCTTTTTTTTTTTTTTTTTTTTTTTTTTTTTTTTTTTTTTAAGATCTTGGTCATTTTTAACTATATTTTAGCCGGATGAAGGACTTAAGTCATTGGGCGTCTTGATCTTAAGTTATCAGAAAAACGCTGAGAAAATGTTGCAGCAGTTCAGCTCTCGGCTCCACTTGATGTCCTGTGCCCACCGAACATTGACTCAGACACTGATTTTTAGTGTGAAACTGCTTTTTAGTCTTTTTTTTTTTTTTCTTTTCGCTAGATTTAATCATCGGGTTCATTTTTTTTTTTGGAAAGGAGACCTCTGTATATAAATCACCTCCCGTTAAAAACTTTCTGAACGATTGACAGTGAAGGAATCTTAAATCCCTTAATCCCCAAGATCCCACTGCTGGTTGTCTGGCTGAAGCATTTCTCAGGTGGATTTGATGTGTCTGATGGTTAAAGTGCAGCCTTTACAGTATTGCTGGAGAAAGGCCTGGGACAGAAACTGTATGAAAGAAGACACTCATTGATTAGCAATAAATGTGTGTATAATGTAAGTGTTTTTTTTTTTCTTTTTTTTTTTTTTTTTTGATACTGCAACATAAAGGTTATTGTACTTGCATTAGATACAGCCTTTGAAATCACATCTTCATTTTCCTCATGGGCTAAAGCAGAAGCTTTTAGGTGAATAGTCAGGGTTTGGTAATCTAAAAAAAAAAAAGTCATTTATCATGCAGATTGGTAACTGCATCATTGAAGTGCTAAAGTCCATGTAACTGACCATACCTTCATTTGAGCTGGGTGTGGTCTGGGAAGCTGTGTTTTTGTTAGAAACTCCAACTTTGCTTCCATCTGCTGGTGAAGATGTGACACTACGAGCACCCAGAGTCATCCTGGTTTCTGTCACTGTTGTTCCTGCTGGGAGTACAAGGAAACTGTTAAATGTCTGAGGTGTTACCATGCCAAAGGAAACGAGTAATCAACTGAGTATCATTGTTGGCCCAAATTCAAACAATATAATAGAATTTATAGATATTATCACTTATAGCTTGATCGTAATGACCAACCTGTAGCTTTAGAGACTGTGGTTGAGTGGCCATCTGCTGGCGTAGATGTAGCACTGCTGCTTTTTTGACTGGTTGCTGCAGTAGAAGACACTACGTACTTTGAGGTTGTGCTCACCTCCATTAGTGCAGATATAGTACTGCTGCTTTTTGATTTGGGTGCTGTTGTTGAAGAGATGGTGGAAGGTGACGATGTGGTGATATCTGTCTGTGTAGGTGTACTGCTGCTTTTTGTGCTGGGTGCTGTAGTAAGAGAGACAGGGTATTCTGAATCTGAGCTAATATCTGCTGCTGTAGAGGTAGTACTGCTGTTTGTTGTACTGGGTGCTGTAGTAAGAGACACAGGGTATTCTGAATCTGAGGTAGTACTGCTGTTTGTTGTACTGGGTGCTATAGTAGCAGAGATTGCAGATGAAGCATCTCTTGGTGTAGGTATACTACTGTTTGTTGTATCAGAGAGTGTGGATACGGTAGTTGTGCTGATATTCAGCATCAAGGTTGTATTGCTGTTGGTTGTGCTGTGTGCTGCAGTAGTAGAGACTGCTAATAGGGATGTTGTGCTCATATTTGCTAGTGCAGATGGTGTATTGCCGCTTTGTGTGCTGTGTGCTGTCGGAATGGGGACTAATGAAATTGTGCTGTTATCTGCTGGTGAAGATGTACTGCTGCCTGTTAGGATGGTTACTGTAGTAACAGAGACTGTGGATGCCGGAGTTGTGTTCGCATCCAGCAGTGTGGATGTCGTAGAGGTGCCTTTTATATTGGGTGTTGTAGTATTAGAGACCGTGGATGCTGAAGTTGTTGTGACATCTGCTAATGTAGGGGTAGTATTGCTGTTTGTTTTGCTTGGTGCTGTTGTTCCAGAGACTAATAAAGTTGTGCTGTTATCTGCTGGTCTAGATGTTGTACTGCTGCTTTTTGTATTGGGTGCTGTTAGTGAAGAGACCGTGGAAGGCAAAGTTGCCATTGTAGATGTAGTACTGCTGTTTAATGTGCTGGATATGCTTGGCAGTGCGGTGGTCAAAGCTGTAGAAGACAAAGATTTGCATTATAAATGTTATACACTAAATGCTTGAAAATGTATTCTAATTTTTTGCGTTCACTCTAACTTACATGTGCAGGTTGACCTGTAGTCAGCACAGCAGTCGTTGGTTGTGATGCAAAACTCGTCACAGAAACACTGAATCAACCTTGAACAAGTGTTGTTTTTACCAGAGCAGCACAGCACTGGTGGACCTGCACAGCCTGGAGCACACACGACATAGCTGTTGGAGTGAAACTACAAGATCTACACTGCACACAGTCACGTGTTATTTTAAGATCACTCTGGTCACTTACAATATCATGATTATTTACCAAACCGCAATGAAGAAAATGACTAACACATCTTGTTCTACAGCAGGTGGTGTAGATATTTAATTGTAGTTGTAGCTGAGAGTCTCCAGATTGAGGAGTCTGAGAGGTATTTTGTGGCTGCCCAGCAGAGCAGTCAGGGTCTGGGGACAGGTTGGCAAGCATCATTCCAAATTAGGATGAGAGTGGTAGAAATGTTTGATGCTTCTCGGGTGGATGGAGCTGAGCTAAGTGAGCGGAATGTTGCTAGTCATTGCAGGGTGGAGAGATGGAGGCAGAATATGTTGCAGTAGAGGAGTGTGGGAACAGGGAGGGTTGTATTGTGGATGTTACCTGTTAGGCTGGAAGTGGGAACCGCTATTTGAGCTAGAAATTTAAAAGGGACAGTGACAACATCATTTCATTAGAATTCAAGAAAAACATTTTTGAGCATTGTCATGGATGAATTGTCTGGTACAGCATAAGTGGGCAATAATGCATTTTAGTCTTGCTTGTAAGATGTGAAACAGATTTCAGACAACTACATCCACTCCACTACAACAGTAAGTTAACAGTAAATTTAGGCTCCAGGTTTGATGAAAGATTAAGAATAGACACTTAAAAAGGCAAATACTCGTTCAAGGACTGAGCTCTTTGTGTGGACAATGACGCACGGTATATAATATCCATATCCATTTTTCACACTGAAGTCAGTACAATTAGCACTGATAAATGACCCCTCACCAAAATGCAACATGGTGACAGGTGGATGCTGTTTACTTTGTCTCTAATAAACTCAAGTCAGTGATTTGACAACCTGGTCCAGCAGGGGCAATTTTTTTTGACAGAGACACACTTGTGAGCATTGGATTATTTACCCTTATTTTTTGTAATAATCTAGTCAACTGAGTCATTTAGTATTTAAATGATCTAATCAAAGATCAATAGTCAAATCATTGTTAAACTTCAACAGTTTGTTTGCTGTATCTTAATTATACCTGTTTGCTTTATGAGAAAAATTTGAAGATATCATGACTTTACCACATTAACACAAGTGATGTTTTACTCACCATTATTGAGAGCTGGCAACACCAACAGGAGAAAGACGCACAGTGAAAAGTAATCCATGACCCTGTGTGGCTGCTGACTGTAGCCAAGGCTTATTTATGCATGTGTATGAGCATTGACTTGACTCTTGACAAGAGACTGATCGCATTGTTTGACAGAGTGGGGGGTAAAAATACTTTCTTCACATCATAGTATCATGTTACAGAAGTTCTGTGTTAACACTTTTTTTTTTTTTCTCCTCATTGCGACAAGTTTCTCAGTTTCACCTCAGATATGTCAGGAATGCTGTCTTAGCTACTCTTGAGACTGAAATGGCAACACACAAGGCGACAGATTGAACCACAGTGCACATTTATTAGAACAGTGAAGATTGTGCTTCCATTGAAATACACTTTATGACCAAGTACAAGCGACATTCTGAATAATTTATTGCACATTTAATCTGTTTTCAACAATATCGGATGGTGATAAATAATCCATGTGTAGTCATGCATTCTCATTGTTTAAACACACCATTGTACATTTTGTTCAGCATTGCTATTACTGTACAAGATCAGCATAAACTGTAAGAACATCACTTTTGAATAAATAGTATGCATGGCAGTGATAAAATCAGTCTCACATACTGTCACAGATTCACAGATAAGGTTTGTTGTCTGAGGGGAAAAAAATAAAATCAGCATTAATTCTGTTTTTTCTTGGAGTTTTCTTGTAAACTGACACAATATTTGTACTTGCGGTCAAAACCTCCAGGGGTATCTTTAAGTGCCGTGTCTCCTCCGTACATCCATCTGATATTTACACTCTCCAGCTCTCGCCAAACTCTTGAACTCTGCTGGCCATTGTACCATCTGGCTTCATCCAGTCATTCCTCTTTTGACCGTCAAAGTTCCCACACAGACCCCCCACTCTCCTTTTATATATCCGTGGTAGAATGATCTCTGCAGGAATAACATTAACAATACAATGTCACTTCATTCACTATCTCACCCAGAAAATAACTCATCCTTTATCTAATCCCATGTCAAAGAATAAGATAATCTACAAATTTGTGAACCTATGTTAATTCTGTTAGATGTGTTTTTAATGAGGGGAAGATTAGTTACCTGCTTTACTGTGTCCATCAAACTTCACTGAGAGGCCAAAGTCTGTCTTCAGGTAGATGTGAGAGGAATGCTCCCGGATGTTTAGACCAGCAGTTGGTGAGACAGGAGTACTAGTTGTCCTTCCATCCACCTGGAGGGAGATGGATAGGGGGATGTGTCAGTAAGACATTTAAATTGACTGGTGAGAACTAGTATTTGCTCTTGTAAGATTATGTATTTTGTGTGCAGGGATCCACAAAACATCCATATTTAGTAGGGCTGTCAACTTGCATTTGTGAGTAGACTGATACTCTCTGATACTCTCAGCTCTGGTGTCCAGCTGACAGTGCCGTCAGCAGGCTGGCAGGAGAGACACTCTGCTGTGCGGCAGAATATCATAACTGAACAATGACCAAGATGCCAACTTTTACTTTCTCTGACTGTGTGGAAAAGTCATATATATATCATTAAACTTTATCCACAAATACAAGAAATATATAATACACTCGCCTGCACTTATCGTGTCAGTTCAGCTGCCCCAAATTACACTCCTGTACATGACCCGTGTTTTACCTTAAAACTTTTTGGTTTGTATAATATATATATATATATTATATAATATATATATATATATATATACAAACCAAAAAGTTGGTTTATATATTATATAATATATATTTATATATATTTATATATATATATATTATACAAACCAAAAAGTTTTAAGGTAAAACACGGGTCATGTACAGGAGTGTAATTTGGGGCAGCTGAACTGACACGATAAGTGCAGGCGAGTGTATTATATATTTCTTGTATTTGTGGATAAAGTTTAATGAAAAGACATCAGTAGTAATATTGGGTGTGTGTTTAAAAGCAAAAAATATAGATAAGAACCAATTGACCACAAGCACCTGAGCAGTTAATGCACTGTAGATGACAACCCCACCCCCCACCTAGAGTCCATGCAGTCAAAGTGCAGATTCTGAGTCGACTAGGAACATTTTTGACTTGGTGACAGAAATATCAGTCTTAGTTCAACATCATCCAGACTTACATTTCTCAACTTTTGGATTGATTGCAATGAAATTCAGAATGAGCGTTCATGGTCCCCACTGGATAATTCCGAATGATATTTCATCATTTCACTTATTCAGTGAATCATTGAATCTCCAATCTACTCTATGGACTGGCACAAAATTTTATACAGATATTTATGTTCTCCAGAGGATTAGGCCTACTGATTTTTGTTATCCCTTGACTTGACTATTCCATGTCTCCATCAAGGATGAAATTTCAGGTTGTACAAAATTGATTTCAGACTTTGGACTCCACTGTGTATGCAGCTGTTAAATATTCTCTCTCTGTCTCTCCATATACAAATATGTACACACAAACATGTTAAAAATGCCAATAGGGAAATAATGTATAGCGCATCATCTGTCTCACTACTCCAGTAACACCTTGCAGTAAAAGATGTGAAGGAGTGCTGGTTATTTCCCTCAGTGTTTTCACAAATGTTTGTGGGTGAGCAGATATATATTATCCCATGTATTTAATATTGTGTCTGCAGAAATTGCACCACAGGAAAGAGATGGCAGTAGTGTGTAGTTCAAAATGCCTTTGATACTTACAAGCAGCCTCAAATTCTTCTTGAACTCCACAGTGTGATTGTACACTCTGATCTTAAGCTCTTGTAATCTGTGGTGTTCCTCATTCTCCTTACTATCGTCATCTTCATCACTGTCATCTTCATCATCATCACCATGATGCTGACTGTCATCGTCATCATCTACTGTGCGTCTATTGATGACCTCGATGTAGACATCTGGAAGGTTATTTGGCAAGTTTTTGGTCTGGACCAGCACATATGAGTGCTCACCGTCAAAGTCATGCTTCATTTTATCAAAGGTTCTGTACTCGGGGTCTCCCTTTATAGTGCACTCATTGAATCCTGTGGAGAAACAAGTGTATAGCAATTTATAAATTAGTGAGGAAGCTGTAACATAATTTAGATTTGTCAGAGTTAAATGCTGGCATTTACAGCACCTGTAGACTGGCAGTAGTATTCGCCCTCGTCACTTTGAAGGCAGACAGCATTTCCATCGCATTCATCTTTGTCATCACAATCAATCTCCCCCATGCCATCGTCTTTCTCACATTCACATTTCTGACTGCAGTGATTGGTGTACCACACTTCATTGAACTGTCAAGAAAGAGAATTATCATTCAGTGTCCACATGCAATGCTCTGGCTTTCAGAAAGTTGTCCCAAGTATTTCAAATTCAACACAGTGTATGACCTAAGAGTTACTCGGAACAGTCGCTCACTTGATGTTTGGTGCCATTCCTGTCCACACATCCACACTCTTGGATAGGCACACAACGCTGCGATTTCTGCACAAAGCCATTATCACATACACATCCCGACACACAACTGTCACTGTCACTGCAGTGTGGCGGGCCATTCAGTTGTGTACAGGTTGGACTGCAGGCAGGGATACAACTCGTGTAATGACTGTTCTCTGGGCAAGAAGGTGCTTGAGAGAAAGATGGAGACAGTGTATATACTTAGACATAAGCACAAAAAGACAAACAAAAAAGGTCTATACAGTTAATACTTTAAATTTATCAGCCATTCTTTGTTGCTAGCTCACAAGGGACTTTTGACACAGCGGAGAACTTGTACATGTGGTGCTACGCCAAACTTGATGATGCTGCAGTGCAAAATGAGGACTGCCATGGCCAGCTGCACTTAGTGGGCTAGCTGTTTAACAGTTTTGTTTTATTTGTTTTGTTTTTTTTTAATGGGGGGTAGCAAACTTACTTGGTACAGGTGTAGTTGGTGGTTGTGATGTAGATGTAGACTGAGGTCTGTCTGTTGGTGGATGTGGTTTAATCGTTGTGGGTTGTGGTCCAGCTGTTGTGGGTTCTGGTCTCAAAGTTGCTGTGGATTGTGATATAGCTATTGTGGGTTGGGGTTTAATTGTGGTTGAAGGTTGAGGTCTAGATGTTTGTGGCTGTGGTGTAGTTGTGGTTGGAACTTGTGGTCTAATTGTTGTTTGTGACTCAGGTTGAGCTGTGGTTGGTGGTTGTGGTCTAGCTGTTTGTGACTCAGGTTGAGCTGTGGTGGAAGGTTTTGGTCTAGCTGTTGTTTGTGGCTGTGGCCGAGTTTCAGTTGGAGGTTGTGGTCTATTTGTTGTTTGTGACTCAGGTTGAGCTGTAGTTGGAGGTTGTGGTCTAGCTGTGGTAGGAGGTTGTGGTCTATTTGTAGTTTGTGATTCAGGTAGAGCTGTGGTTGGTGGTTGGGGTCCAGCTGTGGTTGGAGGTTGTGGTCTATTTGTTTGCGACTCATTTTGAGCTGTGGTTGGTGGTTGTGGTCTATTTGTTGTTTGTGACGCAGGCAAAGCTGTCATTGGTGGTTGTGGCTGCATTGTGGTTGGTGGCTGAGTTTCGGTTGGAGGTTGTGGTTCGGCTGTGGTTGGTGGTTGTGCTCCGGCTGTGGTTGGAGGTTGTGGTCTATTTGTTGTTTGTGACTCAGGTTGACCTGTTGGTGGTGGTTGTGGTCTAACTGTAGTTGGAGGTTGTGGTCTATTTGTTTGTGACTCAGTTTGAGCTGTGGTTGGTGGTTGTGGTCTATTTGTTGTTTGTGACTCAGGTAGAGCTGTGGTTGGTGGTTGTGGCTGCATTGTGGTTGGTGGCTGAGTTTCGGTTGGAGGTTGTGGTCCGGCTGTGGTTGGAGGTTGTGGTCCGGCTGTGGTTGGTGGTTGTGGTCTGGCTGTGGTTGGTGGTTGTGGTCTGGCTGTGGTTGGTGGTTGTGGTCTGGCTGTGGTTGGTGGTTGTGGTCTGGCTGTGGTTGGTGGTTGTGGTCTGGCTGTGGTTGGTGGTTGTGGTCCGGCTGTGGTTGGAGGTTGTGGTCTCTTTGTTGTTTGTGACTCAGCTTGAGCTGTGGTTGATGGTTGTGGCCTAGCTGATGTTTGTGGCTGTGGCTGAGTTTCGGTTGGTGGTTGTGGTCTATTTGTTGTTTGTGACTCAGGTTGACCTGTTGGAGGTTGTGGTCTATTTGTTGTTTGTGACTCAGGTTGAGCTGTCGTTGATGGTTGTGGCCTAGCTGATGTTGGTGGTTGTGGTCTATTTGTTGTTTGTGACTCAGGTAGAGCTGTCGTTGGTGGTTGTGGCTGCATTGTGGTCGGTGGCTGAGTTTGGGTTGGAGGTTGTGGTCCGGCTGTGGTTGGAGGTTGTGGTCTATTTGTTGTTTGTGACTCAGGTAGAGCTGTCGTTGGTGGTTGTGGCTGCATTGTGGTTGGTGGCTGAGTTTCGGTTGGAGGTTGTGGTCTGGCTGTGGTTGATGGTTGTGGTCTAGCTGTGGTTGATGGTTGTGGTCTAGCTGTGGTTGATGGTTGTGGTCTGGCTGTGGTTGGAGGTTGTGGTCTATTAGTTATTGGTGGCTGAGTTTCAGGTGGAGGTTGTGGTCTATTTGTTGTTTGTGACTCAGGTAGAGCTGTCGTTGATGGTTGTGGCCTAGCTGATGTTTGTGGCTGAGTTTCGGTTGGAGGTTGTGGTCTGGCTGTGGTTGGAGGTTGTGGTCTTACTGTGGTTTGAGGACCAATTGTAGTTGTTGCTATTGGTCTTGATGTTGTTGGAGGCTGTGGTGTTGCTGTTGCTGGAACATCAGGTCTTGTGGTCATTGGGACATCATGATTTGAAGTGTGTGGGGGCTCAGTTATTGTTGACGGATTTGTAGGGGTTTGTGTATCGCAATCAGTCGGGGCCGCTGTTATTGTGGCAGTCATTGTTGTAAATGTAGTTGTTAATGCTGGCTGTGGTTTTGATGAACTTGTTGAAGGTGGCTTTGTAGTTGATGAGCTGTTGGCTGGAGGAAGCTCAGAACCTGCTGTTGCAACTGAATCCACGGTTTTCGGAGCAGGGGTTGTTGGTTTAGCCAGGTCTGTAACAGACAAGTCAGTCTCATCGATTTTCAGTTATACTGTGTTTGGAATAAGTAGAATGTCAGAAGGACAAAATCACCTGCACAGTGTCTGTGATGAATTGATATATCGTCTATGGCCACATCAGACTGATCATTGGAACCTCTTCGCCCCTCAAAAATGATCTAAAAAGTAAGTGCATAGGTTAATACTAAAGCACAGTATGCCTGTTACAGCATGCAGATCCATTAGGTTCTGATCCACTGATTTGTTTTTGCAGGTAGTACATCATTAGTGTTTTGCTTTGCAAGTTTCTAACATTAGGCAGGTTAAGGAAAGAAACATCTTTAATAATGAACTTGCCTGGAAAGCTCCAGTTGTGGTCAAGTCGACCTGGGCCAGGTGCCACATATTTCCTTGGTCATTCCTTTTCCTCCAAACAGCATCTGCTTTTCTGTCCTGGAGCAGGTAAACATTGAGGCCCATTGTGTCTGCTGAGCCGTACATATGGTACCAGAACTGCAGACACTGAGGACCAGCGTCAGAACACTCAGAGGTGATGAGACGAGCCGTGTCTCCATGTGACGCACTGTTTCCTTCAATGTAAAGATAGTGGCCATCTGGATAAGACAATAAAAGTTAGGTTAGTTGAGCTAATACATATATTATAAAGTTTTGTTTGGTAATGTTTAACATTTAATTCTATGTTCAAGGTATGTCCAATTGCAGCTGACAATGAAGGCTAAATGTCAGCAATGCAATTGTCATTTAAACACTCAAAGGCAAAGAATGCTTTCATTCATGAGCAGCAGCTCTACTGACACATACTCTGGAGACAAAGGACAAATATCTTGCATCATGAACTCATGGTCAGTGTTTATCAGTCTACCATTCTGGTTTGACAAGGAAGAACTGCTTCAACAATGGAATTTTAGTGGTAGTTAGTCATTAGTGTGACTGGCTGATATCAATTTGGAAAAGAGTGTGCTGTTTTTTCCCCTGACAGTTTAACACTTATTGAACAAAGCACACAACCACGCTTCGCTTGTGTCACAAGGTTAAATACCTCCTGTGGTGTGATCTGAAGACGGACCGGTCATCATAGTGGGAGTGGAGCCACTATGCCTTGTCCAATCAAAAACATCAGCAAGCAGTTGACTCCAGTGACATAAATCTTGCTCAAAATTACAGTGGAGTTGGCATGCTGAAAAGAGAGGCCAGAAATATTATGAGATCACTGAAAGTTATTCTGGAAATCACAAAAATTGGATATTGAAAAAATAAATTATGCAAGTCCAAACACCATGGGTGTGCTGCTGTGGAATTACTACCTGAGCCTGCTGGTGGTCTGTTATCTGGAGCTTCAGTTACATTGTCCTTATTAATTAAGTTGGATGTTGATTCGACTGTGGGAGGTGTGGTGATATTTGCTGTATCATTGAGTGGAGGGGGCTCTGGAGCCACAGTGGTTGGCACAAAGACACTTGGAGGAGCTGTGGTGTTTAGATCAGGTTTAGGAGGTTGTGCTGTAACAACACCGCTCAGATCTGCAAGAGTACAACAATATTATAGAGCACTCGGCATTGGAATTAGAAACAGCTTTGCAGGCCTGTTAGTATTTTCTCTGTGTTCATGTTTCTTACCAGAGCAGTGACCACGATAAAGCTTTATATCGTCTATGGCCACATCTGACTGATCATTAGATCCCCTGCGCCCTTCAAAGATGATCTGAATGATGGTATAGAATTCATTAGTAAATTTTACAGGACATCTTATACGACAATTTTACACTACTACACCAAAGGCTGGTCATCAACGGAGTCCCTAGTGTGAGATAGTCACCTGAAAAGCTCTGGTTGTTGTGATCTCCACCTGAGCCAGGTGCCACATATTTCCTTGGTCATTCCTCTTCCACCAGAGGGCATCGGTTACTCTGTTCTGGACCAAGTAAACATGGAGGCCCATTGTATCTGCTGAGCCGTACATATGGTACCAGAACTGCAGACACTGAGGACCAGAGTCAGAACACTCAGAGCTGATGAGACGAGCCGTGTCTCCATGTGACGCACTGTTGGCCTCAGTGTACAGGTAGTGACCATCTAGACATGAGGTAAGAAAATACCAAATTTGTTTGACATAGGTTTCATTGTGAGCCAGAATTTATCGTTGCCTCTCTATATTGTTTGTCATAATTTAGATTGTCACATAGAGGAAGAGTGTATTACCACCAGTGTGGTCAGCAGAGGGTCCAGTCATCAGGGTGGGAGTGGAACCACTTTGCCATGTCCAGTCAAAAGCATCTGTAATCATTTGATTCCAGCTACAAAGATCTCTGTTGAAGCTGCAGTCGAGATTGCAGGCTACAGGGAAACATTTGCAAAAAATTAACACATACTCAGTATTGCAGCACTTACGCAACTTCCTAAAAAAAAAAAAAAAAACATCTGTAACCTTCAATCACCTTTTTAAGAATTGCATATTAAGTATTTATTGGACTAGACATAAATGGTAATTGGTAACCAAACTTCAACATTTCTGATGCAGAAACAACTGACCCATAAAATGTAGCTTCCTGTGCACTTACCTGGGTGTGGGGGGAGGACTTCTGCAGTTATGGAGGGAAGCTCAGTTCCACTAACCACGCCAGGGAAGCCACCTAAAGGAAGTAATTGTTGACTTTGTTTAAACCATGAGATAACGGGTATGATCATAATTTGAGACCAGTCATTAAAAATCTAAATAATTTGTTATCCTTCTTGTTAGAGGTTATTGTCACCTGAGCATGTGCCAAAGTGGATGGAAACGTCATCTATGGCCACATCTGATTGAGCATTAGAGCCCCGAATTCCCTCTACAATGATCTGAAATGGGTGATATGAAAAAATAATTATTAACTGCTCAGATCAGATTTGCAAATTTCAACCAGCGTCTGTTGTACATGTTTTGTCTGATATATAGTGGTTTACTTACTTGGAAAGGGCCGGACACACTGATGTCAACATTTCCTAGATGCCATTGTGGTCCCTGGTTGTTCATCATGGACCATAGCTTGGTAGCTTTATTGCCTTTGAGCAGGTAAATATTGAGGGCCATTGCTGTGGCTGAACCATGCATATGGTACCAGAACTGTAGACAGAGTGGGCTATGATAATGGCACACTGAGCTCATCAGGCGGGCTGAGTCTCCATGGGTTACTCTGTCTCCCTCAATGTATATGTAGAAACCGGCTAGAGAAATGGTAAAAAGCACAATAAACATGAATCATGAAGAACCAACGTAACAGATGTAGTAGTAGTAGTAGTAGTAGTAGTATGGCCTGACACTAGGTTGTACCTCCAGTGGTATGGTCCTGGTTTGGCCCAGTTAGGTCTGAGGGGGTGGATCCTGAATTTCTTGTCCAATCAAAACTGTCCTGTATGAGCTGCTCCCACCCACACAGATTTTTTTCAAAGTCACAGTTCATGGGGCAGACTATGAAAAAGCATATGAACACAATGGAAATGGTTGTGAGCTAATTATCTATATGAATATTACCATTTGAAAAATAGAACAAAACCCAATCTGTAGATGATTACATAAAGGTTATTCAGATGTATTCAAATACATTTATATATTAAACCTGTGTAAATTTGTTGCACTAGGAGGCAAAGGTCAAATGTAATATTTGTTTTTGAAATTATTGATTAAAATTTGGATTATGCCACTGATTTTCCAAACCAGTAATGGATAAGCTTTTCCAACCCGGAATGCTCTTACAAGTCTGATCTGTAGGAGTTGGTGTTGTTGGAGGAGTTGAAGTGGTTGGGGGGTCAGCTGAAATAGGAACAAAAACAAAAAGCCGAACGAACAAACAAAGAAACAAAAAAAGGAAATGAGTTCACCATCTTTGGCTTTTTGGTGCCATAGGCAATATTTTGGTTGGGCCTCCCCCACCCCATCTTAACCAACTAATAATTTCTCCTACTGTGCTTGTATCACTGACAAAACAAAAAAGAATCATTCAGGTTGGGCCCTAGGCAGTTGCCTAGTTTGCATATGCAACAAACCAGTCCTGTGCTGTGATCAAAACGGAAGCGGAGAGAAATACAGGACATGCAACAGAATTCAACTTTATTATGTGGGGGAAAAAAAAAAAAATCTACCAGTTGGTAGATCAGGACCAGTATCGGTATATGTACATATCTTCTCACAGATTGACGCTTTCCTTGTCTTACATCTGTAACTCACCACAGGCTGTGCCTGTCTGCCAGGGAGGCAGCTCCACTCCTTCAACCTGGCATGCTGCTGCGTAGGACTTTAGAGATTCACATAGGGTGTATTGGTCCCCATTCGTGGCACAATAGTCATACACACAGCTACGAAGGTAGACCCCTGGGTTAATGGGTCCATGGCACGACTTGAAGGGATCCCTAAGTAGTGCATTGCACTGACTGTAGGCCTCATCCTCTTCATCATAGTCACAACGCCTTGGGTCATTTGGATAGGCAGTACACCTGGTGGAGAAAATTTAGACCATGAATTGGCGATCAAAACATTTGGAAGTATGGTGCCACTTCACAATGAAACATGATGTTGGGTAGTTTTGTTAATAATGTACGTATTAATAATTCTTCAATAAGTTCTAATACACATGTAGAAAGTGTTGGGTTGTGACTATAGTGTATACTGTCTGCCAAAGTAACCTGCTTGGTGTATTTGGCTTGGTATTAGCTGGTTATCAACCTTGTAATTTGTAGTTTATCTGGTAAAACAGTTATCGGGCAAACCAGGTCTACATGGAAAATATCTGATAAGACAAATAGTCTACAGCTTGGTGTGCAGCTCTGAGGTTTTACATTGGCAAGTGGAGCTTTCAGCTGAATGGTAATGATGGTATACTAAAATTATTATGATGATGGTAACATGGTGATGTTGAGCAACTACCAAGTTTTCCAGGTTCATCTGAGTTTAGTTCATTACCATACTAACATTTGCTAATTAGCACTTAATGCCAAGTACAGCAAAGGCTGGAATATGATTAGCACCTGCTTTCTAGTGTGGCTAAAAAACTTACTCATTATTATTTGGCACCCTCCAGCTTTCTCCAAACTGAAATGCGTCTGTAGCATTTTGGCCGTCTGGGGTTACAAGATCGTCGTCCTGGTGTCCAGAGTAGATGCCACACATTCCGCACAGTTCATGCTTGTAGCGCTCATCCACCTGCAGAAAAAGTCTGTTCTGCCCATCTACCATAATTCGGACTCCAAAGGTCGACTCCAAGATAATGTAATTGCTCTCCTTGTGGACCCATACTGAGCCGTATGTTCCATTGGTGGAATAGGGGAGGTGGACCAGGCCGTTATTCACCTAGAGAGAGGACAATCCATTATTTGTAATTGGTTTATTCTTATGAGAACTGTTTGTTTTTGAATGGCAAACAATCATTAATGGGTTTTTTTTCTACTGGGATAGTTGGTGCAACCAGTTAGCTTCCAAATAGCTGTTCAGGGCAAAGTCAAGTGGGTCAGATGTTAGTTTATGTATTCTTGTAAGCCCCAGATGACAAACAGGTGACTACCTCCAATGACCGGAGAGAGTAATAACTGACTCCTATAAACATGGGTGTGCTGAGAGTAAAGTTGTTAGCCACCACCATTAATGAATTACATTAGATAATAGAGAACAGTGACACAACAGTAAATGGGCCACGTGCAGGTCATGAGAGATGTTTGTGCAGATTGGAAGCTGTTTAGTCTCATACACCTTTTCATATCAGTTGATTTGTTACATGACATGCTATAAAAGAGTTGCATTTAAGATTGTTTGATAGACAGTTGCAAGGGGTTTTCATGCTTACATAGACCTCTCCACTTTGGTTCAGGGTGAGGTCATAATCTTCAATCTGTAGAGTCACAGCTTCCAGCTTGGACCGAGTTAAGTTCTGTAGGGGAGGATGCATGTTGTGTCCGGTCACAGTGAACTGGACTGAGCCGCCTTCTCCGCATGTTGTAGCCAGTGTGTAACTGCAGCCCCCTTGAAAGTCATAAGCCACCTTGTCAAAGGTCATGTAGTGCGGATCACCATACACACGGCAAGTGGCAGGTTTGAAAGGGAAGCAGTCTTTGACCCCATCTTTGACTTTACAAACCTCATTGTCTGCACATTGCATTGCGGTGCACCACAGATCATTATTACCCATACATTGGCACTGTTGCACACACTCTCCTTCCAAGAATGTTGCTCCTTTCTGCAAGGCAAAGGGGATGTGTGTAAATAAATAAATAGCACTGTGGTCGTGAATCGGCAAGTTTCACATTGTTGTCGCATCATGTACGTCACTTACCTCATAGTGTTTTCCATTATGCCAGCACCCACAGTCCTCTGCTGGGACACACTTTCCCCCACTGAGTTTGAAGCCAGACTCGCACTCACATCTTTCCTCACAGCTTCCACAAGAGCCAGCTAAATCCAGACTGGAACACACTTCGGGACAGCCATCAGCACATGAGTTATAGTAGCTGTTCTCACCACACTGAGGGGCTGAGGGGACCAAGGAAAAGAGAGGAAAGAGGACAGTGCGTGACCTTAATTCTGCTGTATTATTATAGCCATTATTTGACACTGTTTCTCCTATTTTAATAATAGGAGGAAGAGAAATGAAAGCAATAAAGTAACATACGGCAGAATGTGGAGTTCCTCCATATGGGTACATCTACTCCAGCCTCTTTGCAGATATCAGTGTAGACCTGTAATGCCTCACATAGCACTTCGGGGTCACCATGAGCAGAGCACATGCTGACCACACAGCCCCTGAAGTAACTTTCTGCCTCCAAAACTGACTGGCAGTCAGCGAAGGGCCCTGTACTAGAGAGGAGCCCTCCACAGTACAGCTCACTGGCATACTCAGCCTCCTCTAGTGGGTCACACTGATGAGGGACAAGAATAGTTTCACAGGAGGAGGTTATTTGCCCGGTCTGCCAGCTCTCAGCCAAAGCTGTAGCATTGTGGGCATTTGTGCCATCAGGCTTGCGGAAGTCATCTTCTCCGAGGTGGTTGAAGTTGCCACACAGGCCGCAGACCTTATCGGAGTATGTTGGTGGCAGGGCGACATGTACAGCACCAGCGCTGTCATAGGAAACGGAAAGACCAAAACTGGTTCCCAGTACAACAGCAGCAGGATTACTCTTGATGTTGACAGTGCCATCACCGAGGCTCAGCGGAAGCTTCCTCCAGACCCCATTAACCTAAATAAGAGGTATAAGTTTTAGATTTCCTTACCGGCCATCAGCAATATTGACTCTCTGTATCTGACAGTTTGCATAAAATGCAGCATTCTGAAGATAAATGTATCTTTAAGAATTGATAAGGCTGATAAGTCCACTAGGAATTCCAGGACATTATGCCATTAAACTCTGCACTTTCTGATAAAGCCAGTTTATCAGTAGAGTGGGCTGCAGATATGAGAACTGCTTGATCCAGTACATTAGTAAGCACAACCCTCATTACAGCATAACAAGGTGCCCCAAAACTGAAGTTGTACAGACAGGACTTGGGTATTGTGAAGTCTAGGGACCAATGTAAAATAGAGAATAGGGCTACTGTATGTTTAAGGGGAAAAATGGCTTCTAGTATACAGATCTTAATTCAGTGCTTGAGGATGGCTTCTTCTGCAAATTAGTCTTTCAGCTATGAACAATGAGAGACTCCTATTGTCGTCAGATGCGTGATGTCCCATTGATAAACAGCTTAGATGAGTAAACTGAAAATAAACTATTAGTCTGCCAAAAATGATTTTATGGCTGCATGGTTGTCTCTAAAGCAAAAAACCATTAAGGTTTATTTGGATGTTCAGGCTCAGAAGTGATTTTTTTTTTTTTTTTTTTTTTTTTTTTTTTTTCTCATACAAGTCAGACAAAACTGGTCTCCCTTTGTAACACATGACATTTTAATTTTTGGCAAGGAAGCAATGTAACACAGTGTAAGTGCCTTCCTAAATTTCTGTCACCCATTTGAAATAACTCACCACAACCCGGTGTGTTTTCTGTTTCAATAAAGACACTCTGAAGTTCCCTGTGTTCACAGTGACCTGCTGGACAGTTGGCAGAGATGAGTTCCTGTTCTGCTCATTGACCACTTCCACTCTGAACATGGGCAGGGCCTCAGCGGGTGAGCAGGTCTTAGCCAGTATGTAGGTGCAGGGGGCCATGAAGCGGAACAGCACTCCATCAAAAGTGCTGCAGTCTGTGTGACTGTGTATCGTACACGTCCCAGAGGTGGAAATCCCACTGGAGCCTCCTCTTTGAGGACCACAGATTTGGCCCTTAGGGCACTGAGAGGGAGAGCAGGAGAGCTGGCCAGCAGAACAGAGGCAGCGGGTGGATTCATCCGTCCATATCTCTGTGTTCGATTCACACTGGGGTCCTGTGGGGGCATGTGACTGAGTAAACACCCCCTTTATAACCATAACACCATCTGGCTAGGAATAATTGATTAGTAATGTTAATGAATCATTATGTTCAGCGTTAATACTGTATGGCCTGTCAACACATTTTCCTAATTATTTTAGTAATCCAAACTATTCATGTAAGTGATGCTTTAATTCATGTTGAATTCATGTTTATTTTTAATCAAAAGAATGAAAATCATTCTTAAGGCCTTACTGTGAAATTATGAAACCTGATAAAGAATATTTTACATCTTTAAACTTAAGATCTTTTGCAGTTTCACTGACAGTAATCTGACAATAGTTATGACAGCAGTGGTTTATGTATTGCATCAACATTATTACTGTGTATACTGAAATATAGTATGATTTTTTTTTTTTTTTTTTTTTTCTTTGCCATTGATTGATTTGATAAGACCAAAAGCAGGCTGTTCTAAAGATGGAAAAAGCGTAAAACAATACTTACCACATGAGCCTCTTCTTACACCTATCTGGTTAAATGTGATCTTTCCCTCCACGGACACTGCTTCAAGTACAACCTAATGTAAAAGCAGATTATCTATTTAATAATATACAATGTTATATTTTAAATTGCCATCGCAATGTGGTAATATGTGCCATTTTACCTGAGTCCTTGGTTTGATGCTGTTCAGGGGGACAAACACTTGTCTCCATGTATTTCCAGGAAGGGCAGGAGAGGCCCAGATTTCTACCCGACCATCACTGCTTTTCAGAATAGCTCGGAGTTCAGACCCATTAGCTGCAACTGGGGCCTGGTACCAAAACTCTAGACAGGCCTCTCCCTCCAGCCCGAGTGGACCGCTTTCTAAAATACTCACTGCCCTGTCCTCTGAAGGTGAGGAGGACAAAGAAAAAATGCAAATACGTTAGATGTTGTCATACATATTGATCACGCTCATTTATAGCTCTGTTGTCGCACCTGCGTCTAAAGTACAAATTCACTGTCCTGGTACTCACTGATGCCTTTTATTCTTGTTAAAATCACACAATACAAATGATATAATATTTTTAACTACACAGGTTGGAAACAGGCTTTTATGTTGTCATAATTCCTCACCAAAAATGGGAGACCATTTCCTTGCATTTGTTATTGTAATAAAACAAGAAGTACATCTGTTGTGGTGCAATTATCATTAAATGCAAAATAGCTGTTTAGAGTGTTTTGTGCTAAATTTGAACCTCAGGTGCAGGCCCTTTACTTTGATTGCCCCTGGGAGAACACCAGGCTATAAAAGATTATTAGCCTGCTTCAGATCAATTAGCGATATGCAGCGAGGCACACACAGTCACAGCCTGTCTGCAGATTAAATCAGAACTGTGGACTGATGTTCCAAATCCTCTCCAATGAGGGAGGGGCAAAATTAAAGGTTACTACAGTCACGTAATCGCTGAGTGAACTCATTACTAAAGCTTGCATGATGGCTATGAAATACATTTGGCTTTCAATTTTATTATTACATTATTTAATTCTTCAAATCCATCGCTATAACTTGTGCAGTAAATGGTTTGTTCTGTACCTGTTCTTTGTTGGCTCCTTGTCCAGTCACATATGAGATTGTTCTGTCTGTCGTAGAAACACTGTGTGACATATTCTATGCAAGGAAAGAAAAGGGGTAAATATAGTATTGTGCATGCTTTTGCATGTCTCTTAATTGAAAAAGTGGTATTCAAGCAATTCTAGCGTCAAGGTCTTAGTAGATATAATACTTCATACCTGCATTTGTCCTCCACTCTGTTAGAGGAGCTAATGAAAAGTCATTCTCAACCCTGAAAAAGGAAAACGGTGAGAATGATTGCTTTTAGAACAATTATGCCATAAATTCGTAAAATACCTGATTGATTTTTAAAAGAGAATCTCCTTAATTCTCCACTTAATAAAATTGAGCCATATAACAGTATTTAAAATAACATATCAGCAAAAATGTGACCGTTAAGAGTTGAATTATCTTGAGACCCACCTGCACTGAGTCACTGTCTGAGAGAGGAAGAGTAAAGTCACTGTGACCAACAAATCTGTGTGGACGCCTCCAAGCATAGCTGATCCCTTAACGGCAGCCTCTCAGCTCTGTTCTCCCGTTGCTAATCCTCACTGTCTTTGATGAGCTGAAGAATGAATGAATGAGCAGTGACTGTTGTGGAAGCAAAGCATACAGTATATGACCCTTTGACTGCCAGCACAGAGGTGTTGGCCCTCTTGTGTCCCTCTCAGAACGCAGTGGACATTTATACTGCCCCCCCCACCCCCTCCCTCCACACACACACCTAACCAGGTAACCTCAGCAGTGGGTGGAGAAAGAAAACTGGAGGACAGGAAGACATAAAAGGGGTTGGACTGAGTCTGTGGCGTAAAAAATATTCTGTAATAAGTGACGACTGCAGCTAACAGTTACAGTAAATGGTGATAGGTGAGGTCAGAGTTTAGTGTTGCTGTGCCATGAGAGGCACTGGAACCAAACTCACACATTCAAATGCTTGAATAAAACAAAACTAAAAAAAAAAAAAAAAAGGGCTCTGTTGACTTCCCACTATGATGTAATAGTAGTATTTGGTAAGGCATAATTTCACAACTATTCAAACTTTGTACACAGCACAAAAAGAGAAATAACAATGTTGTATTTTTCTAATTATTACCATTGCCAAAACGTACACCTTTTTTATAATATTTTTAATAATCATTTTTCATGATGTAAAAGCAGCAGGATTCTTGCTGCTCACCTCTGCTCTTCTTAATGTGGTCTATTGTGGTGTTTAATTTCTGTACACATTCAGGCTACTGATGAATATCCTGTAATTCAAAAGAACACTTTCATTAAAAGAAGGTGGCGTGATTATAGAAACAGAAGTAACATTATACCCTCAGAGAAATTGAAACCACTGATTATTATCAAAGATTTAGCTTCTAACATGTTTATCTAAAGACGTGACTTTTAATACAAAGGTATTAGATGGTGTGTTCTGTTCAGAAAATCAAAGCTGATGATCCTCATGAATTCTACATGCAGTAAAAGGGCGACAAGATAATTTCCTTTGTAAATCTGTGCTAAGCCTTTTACTCATCACACTTCAAAGCAAAGATAAGCCAAAAAAGATGGGCCATTAAGAATGTCAATTTATGCAATCCATATTCTTGAAACATACACAATATAGGCATGTGTGCATTGTGACCTGATAATGTTGTGTAAAAAAACAAAAAAAAAAACAGGCTTCAAATAGTATAATCTACCGTATGTCAGCTAGAAAGCAGCACACACTGTAAGAACAGGTGGAAAAAGAGTGATAAGAAAGACGCATTGTGTTAGAGGTGCTGTGACCCACCTATTATAACATTCCTGAAGCACTGTCGTAAGTGTCAACAGAGAGGGTGGTCCAAAACAAATATTAGCTCTTTAAAACAGTCCACCCTAAGAGAAGGTATTTGTTTGGATATACAGTATTTGGTACTTTACATATCCCAGAGTATAAAAAGTACATTTTCTTTTTTGTGCAATACAATAACTATCTTAACTACAGAGATAATCTACAGTTATCTTAAAGAGACCAGCCTGATTTCATAAGATAGTCTAGTTTTATCTCAGTGTCTTGGGTGTCTAAGGTGTGTGATGAATGCTGCAGGAACTCAGTTACTCATAAACTGACCCGTAGATGTGTATACAGAGCACAGGCTGATATTTTTTAGAGGCTTTAACGTGAAATAAAACATGTATGGCTCCTCAAAGTCTAGTCAAAAATCTCTATTTGCACTCTAACGCAGCGCCACTCACAGCCATGCTAATAAATAATAATAATGCTTGACCTCATTCAGTTAATATTTTGTCATACTAGGTTACTTATTGCCTTTTGTTATGCATATACTTGGTACAGCATCACTCTAGTAAACTGGGGAATTGTACATTTACCTAGATAGGCAGATAATAATATCAAGGGCTTCTATTTTTAGTAGTAGTGGCCGTGATGATTACTGGAAGGGAGTTGTCTGTCTGTGATAATACCTGTCCGGGGGTCAAGTGCGTTCAAGTCACTTTATCAAGCTATATACTCACCTCTGAGTAAACCATGATGTGTCTTATTGGTAACTAAGACAGTTGCCAATGTGGCAACCTTTCTTCCCCACACAAAGGGACAAAATACAGTGATGGTAATGTTATCGATATACCCTTGTAATTATGTTGAAATATGACATAACAAAATGCTGCTCAGCTACATACCTATAAATCCATAAACCCTTACTTGTCCACATATCTCAGACCTGCTACATGTCTTCAGCCAATAAATAAAAGGGCCATTAATAATCAACCCCGTCCACAGGAAGCTGGAGAAAGAACAAGGGGCCAAGACCAAGTGCAAAGCAATATACTATGGACCTTTTCAAAGATCATTTTGGACTGCAGATGCCCTGATCCATGACTAACAGTTAATAGGCCTATGTTTGCTATTTGGATGGCCTCTTTACTAGCTCTGCTGTGTCATAGGAAAAATAATAACCATAAGCAAAGGAATGTTATTTTGGAAATAACAGTGTTCCTTTTAGGAGAACAGGTGTACCATTAAATATTACTTAGTGCAGAAATTGCCTAAGCAAGTTTCCAGTTACAGAATTTGTGCACATAAACATGCTTGAAATAGCTCAGAGGTGATTTTCCACTTGGCCATTTTTGAGATTCTTGAGCATTTTTAGTAAAGTGTAAGTGGGTAGGAGTAAATTGGCTAGTCTGCCACAATGTTTTGTAAATTTCCAAAACCAACAGCCACTAATTCATCCTGAGAAAGTAGAGTTTGAAGTTCTCTCTCAAGCACTTTGTGACTTTTCATGTGTACAAATAAATGCAACACTATAAATCATAACCTATAAAGGTTCTTCTTCAGATACATTTTAAACTATGTAAAAATAATCGGATTAATATTTTGTTTAACATTGTTTTCCCACAGTAAAATTTTACAAAAAAAAACCTTGTGTGCCCTGCCTACCACTGGTGCTTGCATTAGGTTGACAATTGAAACAGTGAGTTTGTTTTTGTGGAGTTTGTGCACCAAAATTGGTGACTAGAGGATGTATGAGAACGGTAACCGCTGAGACAGTGTTAGTAGCTGTGCTAATGCAAATGCTCATTCTGTATTGACAAGGTTTCGGTGACTGGTGAAAGAGGCTTGTTTATCCAGATAGTTTGAGGAGCAAACATCAGAGAGAAGAGCTTCATATGTTGTGCACCAAAATCGATGACTAGCAGACATATCAGAATGGTTAGTGTAGTTAGCATCTTGCTTTTTGTTTTTCGGCCAGTGACTGACATCGTTAGTGGTTATTCTAATGCAAACTCTGGCTCTCTGTATGGACATGGTTTCATGTTTATTTTGCCTGTCCCCCATCCCTGCAAGTTGACATTGATGTGTTGAAGTTATATTATAGGTAGGCTATATGACGTATGAATCCCTGGCTGTCTGAACCCGTTTTCATGAGATTGTCATTGGTTCACTGCAGTTCCAAGGTGGAAATGTGGAATCATGGTGTTGCCTGCTTATTTAGCTCATGATATATTTCATTTCATATACAAAAACATCATATGAGCATGTTAACAATGTTAAAAACTTGATGGGGGGGGGTCTTTAAACACTTGCATCTTCTCCGTCCCTTGATTGTGTGGCCACTCTATAGTTGGGTGGAATCCAATTTTTGATACCATTAAACCTTCCACAAATTTTCAAGGTATTACCTGATGATAATAAAATCACATTGTAGGGCTTTGAGGGAGCCGAAAACGTATACCATTTACGGCCACAAGGTGGCAGTAGTGCTCTTAATTAAACAGCAATTTTCGATCTTATGACACATACTCATATATAACGTTTTATGTTCATCCACTGTTTCCAATTAATTACCTAGATGCAAGTCCGCCACGGTCTAAATTGTACCACCAGTTTCAACATAAAAGATGTCCAATATTGTGTTTTGTGCCATTGTTTCACTGTAGGGCTGTGTGCCACGTGTTGATTTACTCCTTGATTGTTTGATTCAGTCCTTCCTAGCCCTGGTCTTAAGCTCTCTCTCTCACACAAACACAGTGACAAGTAAATGGCTCCATTTGTCAGTCAGACTGGCTGTCAGGAGCACCAGGAGAAATTCAACCGCATCAGTGTGAAGGTGGTCCGTCAAAACACCCAAGAAGTTTTTACCATTCCAGTTAATCTCTTTACCAACCTGCCATTCGGGGTGCGCTGGGTGTTCTCCCTTGTGAGGACAATCTACCATATGATCTGTGATTCAGATTGCTTCTAAATACCTAGTTAATCTTTTTTGACAGGTTATTTGCCAATACATTAACAAAAATGTACTTTCATAGACTCTTTAACCACACAGACAGTGCTGCTGGACAAACACTATATTGCACAGCAGATTTTTTTCATGACAGACACCATTGGTATTTTCAAATACCCCAGGATCCCATACTACCACCCAACCCTAGACCACTCTGAAGATCACTTCTGCATTCTGATGTGGTCGACAAGTCTTTTCAAGCATGTCCTGGCCTTTACATGACACTGCTTATGAGCAGGACCCTTACCTGTGGCCCTCAGAAAAACAGTATTCCTAAGTCTGTGTTTGTCCCTTGGAAAACTTTTGTCGCTTAATCTTGGAGAGCTGTCCCCCTCTCGCAAAGTCTACTTTGAGCACCTCTTTGACCACTTTGTCGGAGTTCAGCTCATACCAAGCTTGCACCCAAAGGTCACCTCTGCTGAAAAAAGAAAATCAATCCGCAATGCAGTCTTTCATCTATGAATAGGTCACTTGATGGCATATGAAAATCTTCTCTGCCTTCTTTCCAGTTTACTTGCGTCTTTGCAGTCAGTGCTCCCTGGAGATGTCCTCAGCTGTAGCAGTAGGTCAAGGTCATGGTTAACAGATAACACTGGGCAAGACAGGGCAGACACTGAGCTCTCCCTTATGTCAGAGCTTTAGTACCTAAACTTTTATTGAGCTCTCATTCGTATACTCGCTCCCTTTCCTCAGATGTTGGAATTAAATGAGGACAATTGGGATCACATTGCTTCTTCTTTTTGCTGTCTGATAATTCAGTGTTGGGTCAAGGTCATCAGAGATGACCAGTGTGTAAACAGGCCACATAATGGGCTCCCATTCATGTCTCTGGTTTGAACTGAAATCTTTGAGCTTTTCTGTTAATGCCCTATTTCTTTCATCAAAGGAATATTAATAGCAATTTTTAATGCTTTGAAGTGTGTGTGGACGTTTGGCATTTCTAAAATGTGCATGATTTCTTTTCTACTCCTTGAAAGTTTATAGAACATAATGTATGGCCTTCAAAATACTGCAGAGGACTGAGTGCTTGTACACCTCATTGATAATTGTAGTTGTAAATTACATCGGTACATGAATGTTGAGGACATACGTAACCGCTTAAGTGGGTCTATATAACATTGCATTTTAAATCCCCTGACTATTTATGGGTACATTTTTTACAGGAGCTGCCATTTATAGTCTGTCTGCTGGAAAATGACCTATTTTCAATGAGGTTTTTAGAATGAAAAGTTCCCACTGAAGGGTGAAGGAAAGCAGTGAAAGGCCCCTCTGTGGAATGTAAAGTAGGCAAGGTATAGGTTAAAGCGATCTCTTAATTCTTCAGAAATAAAACAAGTCTATCAAAACAAATTAAACTTCAATATGCGGCTTCTGCTTAATATTCATTGAATCATTTAACTTGCCAAAGCATTTCTTAATTTCACAGGGACAAGTCAAACTTGTTAACATTTCACCCTCAAGCCTCAAAAGCGAACAAGTGTTTATAAAGCAATAAAGCAATAAATAACCTCTCTCTCATTCCAATTATTATTTCAATCAACACACCCAATTTAACATTTGTTGGTTTTTGGTTATGCTTTTCCTTTAACACTGTGTGTTTCTTACTTTTCCTCCTGCTTTCCTTTTTTCTTAAGACAAGGTCACGAGCTGTCCTTCCCTCCTTCTCCATTCCTTCCTTCCGTCACGCTCCATTGAAAAGTTTCCATGCAATCTTGCAGGTGTTTCTTGGCCTGTGGCGCTTCGTTTCACAAACAGAGCCTGACTTCTCCTTCCGCCGCATGGTTGCTAAACAGGTTGTTTAATGAATACAGGTGCTGTGTTCTGCTCTGCCTATCAGGGAGACATGATCAATACTGTAGGCAAGCTGCGTTTAATTGTCTTTTGTCAACACTGGGTGAGGAGGAGAAAGGAACATTCTCCACCCCCCCATCCCCCAGGCACCCCACCCCCGTATCTGCCCAGCTGAGGGCTTGTATTCCATTCTTGATTCCTCATCATGCTTTGATACATGCAGCTTACTTCAACAGCCAACTGTTAGATGAAAATGATAAATGTTAGGAAAATGCAATGTTTTATCAAATTTAGGAAGAACTCCAGAAACAAAGAAACAGAACAGTTTAAGGGTCAAATCAATCATTGTTTGTGTGAGGGCTAAGAGGAAAAAAAGCATTTGCATCATAAAGCATTAAATCAATTTTTGGAAACATGAGTATCATATAGTCAAGATTGTATTTTCATTGTGTATTTAAGAATGCATATTAGAATAGGCTTGTTTATAAAATGTCAAACATGAGGCTGCCATTTAATGCGCCGAGATTACTTTGTTGTTGCTGGCTTTGAGAGTCAAGAACTTGTGTGCTTTATTTGAGCTATTTCAACCATCCTTTGGCAGTACTTTTTAAATTGCTGTGTTCATTGTCTATAAACCACATTCATGATGACACTTACTAGAAGCTAGTGGAGAGGAACATTAATGTCATTGAATCATTTCACCAGAGGGTGGCACTCTATCTCTATCTAACCTCCCAAGGATCAGAGCCATGAATGAGAAGTTTCTGAAGATTTACCAGCCAGACCATTTTATGAAAACCACACCTTAGAGTTTCTACCGTTGGTGGAAATGTATAATGTTGAATATTAATTTAACATTTAGGTAAAGGCGTTCAAATACATATATAAGAAATAATAAAGTATTTGGACATGGATTGGCTGAAACATTAAGTCTGAATTGGGCTCTGCCAGGTATTTCATGCCCATGAACCTGACCCAGAAACGGATGAAAAGAATATGAATTTAATTACAATAACAATTGATCTCACTATCTCATCTGTTAAAGCAAGATAATTCTCATTTGTGAGGTCTGATAAGGAATTGGTTTTTTTCTGGGTTCAGTGATTCTCTCACTGATAAACCCCGTGCCCGACTACAATACTTGGGCAGACAGTGGCCCAGTGTCCTATCTCCCCTCAATTAACTTCAAACTGCTCTCCATTACACGCTACAATGAGACATGCAATTTCATTACCTCACACAGTCCCATCAGCGCTACTAATTGTTTTTCTTTTTATTTTCTGCTTCCCTCCATCTCCCAGGGAGTGGGTGTGACGATATCCCATGTTCAGAAAGATAGAAGGATACAGCAGGTCGTGGAGGAAAGGGGTGGGGGCATGAGACAGAAAGAAATGGAGACGGAATGATTCAAGTTGTCGTGGGTAGTTGCTGTTTATTGGTCCAGTGGTGAACAGAGCTGGGGAGGTAGTCTGTATAACCTTCAAAGGCCAGGAACCTGAAGCGCTCACCAACACTTAATTCACAATCAGTAAAAGGTCAACATAGACACATACAGGGAGAAGCTGTATACTGAGCTAACTGGCCAATGTCAGCATGACCCCACTTCCTGTCCTCAAAACACAACAAAACATCAGTCGTGCTCTGCTAGAATTCAGAAGTACTTCTATTGCACTCCAAGCAACGTTAGGTATTCTAGAGTGAGAAAACAATACATTTCATGTGATATACAATACCCTGATGGACTCTTGAGATACGGAAACATGAATCTCAAGTCTTAGGAAAATGTGAAAAATCTCTAGAGTGTAAATTGCTGATCCATTTTACAATGAGTATGATCAAAATAGACCACCCATTTCAGACCAGGACACTCCGGAAGAAAAATCTATCTTTTAGCTATTTTTCACTTGAGAACTCATAACTGAAGTCCTACACAATGTTTTGAAACAATGTTGGCAGAAGTTTCTGTATGAGTAAGATCAAAAATGATCTGCGTTAATGATTAGCTTATTTAAAAAAAAAAAAACGTATTATCTTATACCTGCAGTGACTGGTTTTTGGCCACATGGAGCAGCGGAAACTGCAAACAAAATTTACTGTTGTTGGCAAACTGTCACTTATTTACACATTTTTGCCAATGCCATATTGACAGAAATTAGCATTCATTCGGAGTTGTGCTTTGCTCGGAATAAATCTAAACACATATTCACTTGCCTGTTAGCTCGATTTTGATCTCCACAAACTAGAATCTCAAAATAAATGTCTGGCTGCTAAATGCTCCACTATGTTCACTAGCTAGTTACTAACTTTGTCTCTGTGTTGTGTGGTGCTGAGTAGGTAGCAGTAGGGGAGCTTTGTCTCTGAAAACAGCTGCTTGCTGTTGCTAGAAATGGCACTGAAGAGAGCTTTGAGAGAACCAAAACAGTAGATTTTGGGGCCATGAAACCAAACAATTAATTAGAAGACACTAAAATGCTGATGGAACTGCACAGGGTTCGTGGTAATTTTAAATGGAATTGTCATTATGACAACAACTTTTCACATACTCATTTGATCCACAGCTAATATAATAAATATTGATAGTGGCATCTTTATATATGATTTCAATGATTTGTTTTCCGAATTTGGTTTGTCTACACCAGTGTACTGTGAGGATCTTCTTAAAATCGTAGCACGCTATAGTGATGTAAGAGAAATGACATCACCTGCTCTGAGTCAAGAGAGCAAACAGGGCAAGAGCCAGGAGGACTTAACAGCCACTTAACTACTCAGAAGAAAGAAGTCTCCTCATTAATAATGCAATGAGTTGTGCATATGAGTAGCATTTGGTGATGTCACACACAGTGGGCTTCTTGCAGTGGTACGACCTACAGAGTGACTCATTCTACCTTAGATAACCACAGATCACAGTTAAACTGTTTTCTTAAGCGATGATTTCATTTTTTTTCTGATGGTTTCAGTGTATGATCACAAGATGCTAAATGCAAATGTAGAATTCATTGTATTTTTTTAAATGTCACAGTGGATATCAATGTGTGATCCTGTGGTGTTTGTTGGTTATATTAAGATGATGTGTGGGAAATCAGTGATTTGCAGAAACTTTCAGAAACAGGGAGGATACCATAGCCTAAATTCCGTTTGTTTCCATGCCCCTCTCAAGCTTTTGTTTCATTACCTGAGCTGTCCTGCAACGCCGCTCTCTATTCCTGCCCGTATATGAGCTGAATTGAATGGAATGCATCCAATTGAATGTGCCCCCAATGACTGAGATGTGAGGCAGGGTCTCCAGTCTCAAACTGAAATCGTTTCGGTCGTGCTATCCACGATTTGATTCGCTCACCCAACCAGCCGAAACCAGTTTATGATGAGGTGCTGGTCTCCAACAGAG
Source organism: Seriola lalandi dorsalis (assembly GCF_002814215.2). Classification (NCBI taxonomy): domain Eukaryota; kingdom Metazoa; phylum Chordata; class Actinopteri; order Carangiformes; family Carangidae; genus Seriola; species Seriola lalandi. The sequence continues at coordinate 1,430,942 of NW_019524830.1, read as the reverse complement.
CTATAGAAACCACATCCATGCTGTTTCACCTTCGCTGAGGCATACAACTATTACACCGAGAGAAAGATGAGTAAAAAAAGGACTGACAAACAGGCAGAGAGACGGAGAGGGAGAGATAAGAGGAAAGAAGTCTTGGAGCTTCAAGGTTGCCTGCCCAAAATCCTGCGTAGTCGAGCATGTAAAAACAATCACAGCTTTCAAACACACACAAATGCTTTTTTGTACAGCTTCTTAATTTTGTCTCAGTTCCTTCCTATGTCTTACCTTTTTTTTTTTTCATTACTTAAAACATGCGTCTGTGCTTTGTAATGCTCAGCCAATAGGACTTAGAGCAGCAGCATTTTATTTAACGAGTATAAGAAAAACAGTGAAAAGACGAAACCTTTGGTATTGTAATTACTGAGTGATCTGCATATAATCAAACGACAGTGTATTAGCCCTGGGTAGGGCCTGTATGCCATGACAGGAAGAATAAAAGTATTTTTCTCTTTTTCTGTAAAGGGACGTGGCACAGAGGCACTCTGCCAAACCCTCATTATGTTTTGAAGATCCGTCTTTGCCTGCAGCACCCAACCTATGCCCCTTTTCGCTCAACCTAGCTGTAAAAGATAACAGTGAGCAGCCGCAACCAGGTAGAAAAGACCGCATTTGAATGTCAACCGTCAAATATCAGAGGAGAAGCTACAAATGGCACAGCAACTTTGTCAGAGTCGTAAAGACACATTATCTCAACATGGAGCAACTGTGATAAGGCGAATCAAAGCCAAGGGAATTTTAATCATGATATTGGGGATTAGACTTGGGAACTGAATGGCATTAATTTGAAGTTGCCTAACGCAGCCCTGAATGCAAAATGAAAGCAATTCATAAGAGATGCATAAAGAATAGGCATGGTAGGAGGTATATTTTAATAATCGATGCACTGCTTTATTTATGCAAATACTAGGTAATTTGTAATTATCTGAGTGGGTGCATGTTTGGAATCTTTTTAAATCACCTCCTCAGCGTATAACTAACAGCACCTATCTATAGCTGCCGATGGTAATGAGCTAACGAGAGTACAGAGAAGTCTGAGATGCTACAACCCTAAAAATCGAGCACAGTGTCGGAAGTGCCGACATATTCACAGTGCATCATTATCAGGCTCAATCACCTCTGATTTGATGCCAGGCCTGCCATTTATTTAAAAAAAAAAAAGAAATACAGAATGAGCAATGTGAGTGAATACTCAATGTGTTTCTTTGACAGTTGACCAAAAGATTAGAATCCTTCTATTGAGAAACACCATTCATGGTTGTTACAATAGTTTGCTCTATACTTGCATCAGGTTGGCTACATGGGCTGAGAAACCTTGTTCCTTCTTCGGAGGTCCGGTGTGCGTGCGTGCGTGTGTGCATGCATGTAGTATGTGTCTGCATTACTGAGCCAAAGTTGCCTTGACCCTCACTCTTCTGATGCAACTTGTGTATCGACGCACTGATGAACAGGAGTTTGCAGTTGTCTCCAGAGGACTCGAACACTGACAGAAGGCTACGGGTGCATGCTCACCTAGTCGATAAACAATCTGAGCACCACAAAGGAACAATAGCCACCATTCTATTGCCCACCCAGCAAACACGTCCTTTTAAAATGTCAAATGAAAAAGCTATTGCAAGGGGGGCAGTGTTCTTTTGATTCAAAATGGGCTCATCATTTGACCACTACGTCCAATTTATGGACTCCCTCCATCTTGGATACAAAGTGGTGGAGTTAGACCTGCGACTGTATAAGAAATTGCAGGAAAGCACATGAAATCTATAAAGTCATTCTTGACGTGTGAAGAGCGGTAAAGGAAACTAAAATAACAACAGTTTGAAATGTATGATTTGTGGAAAGGAATGGAGACTGAGAGACACTTAAAAGAAACACTCGGTTTCTTATTTATCACAAAATCCCAGAAATAATCTGTCAACAAGCATCACGAGAAGTCGAAAATAGCAATGTAAATAAGTGATGCAGACAGGACAGATTAAACGGAAAAGAAATGGAAACCCAGAGGCATCTTAATAATAGAGACTGAAAGAGAAAAGGACAACGGTGTTGTTTCATATGTACAGTAGCCACTTCCTTTGAAGACCATACGAGTGTGGATTCAATCAGATTTAATATGCCTCCTTCTTTTGGAGCTGGGCCCAGTGAAACCTCCCCGTCTGATCAAGCCAGGTCTTTTTATCCCTTCGGTAGCCTTCTTCAGCCAGTCCAACCACCATTCCTCTCATCATCTCTCTCTCTCTCTCTCTCTCTCTCTCTCTCTCTCTCTCTCTCTCTCTGCACCTCCCCCATCTAACCAATCCTACTTCATACATCCTTTTGCCCTTCCATCCCTCCAGTATGTTCCTTTACCCCTGAGGCAAACACATCTTTGTTTCTAAGGCCCTCAATTTTTTTCAAGCCCCATATTCCCTCAATCCCACAGTACCCAACAGGAGATGAAAACTGTTCATGGATGTTAACAAGAACACAACGTTTTATAGTAGCCTGCATGGTCAGTAAATATCTAAAATGGGGGTTGTAAACGAACTTGTGTTGTAGATTTCTGTGAACAGGAATTATTTAACCAATAGGGTTAGGGTGTTAAACAATGATAATACTGCAATATATCAGATTGTGTTCAATTATTTACGTGTGTGTGTGTATGTATGTATGTATGTATATATATATATATATAAATTATTATTATTATTTTTTTTGAACCAAATATTGATTATTACAACGCCATGTTATAACATAGGTCAAGCAAATCAAGAGAAGATTACTTGCATAACCATGGTTCTCTGAGTAAACAGAGCATTTCTCAGGGTGCTGGGAGACCTATTCCATCAGAATTGTTACCAGTGAGGCCCATGTGCACGGCCACCTCACAGGTGGTGCTGAGTAATCATCCAAATCACCTGACCTTCGTGGGTCACTCCCTATCCATCTGGAATACGTTAACTAGGTGGAGAGATAGACTGAGTATGATTAAGGCATAGTTGAGGTCAGTCAGTCAATACAGCTACACATTGTCTGTGCAGCAAGATCAAGGTCATGGATAGATAAAAATGCTATCATTGACTAGTAGTATAAGATGGACAGATCATGGAATTTGAACCCTCAAAGCCCATCCACAATCCCAACTTCCATTAGTTTTTCTCGCACTGTAGCTATCATAGTATTTACTTCATTGTGACTGAATTAAAAACATTAAGGATAAATGTTACATGGCGATGAAAATAATTTGTAAGATGCTGAGTTATTTAAGTTATAGGTAAGGATAGTTATTTTATTATTTTCTAGTTGCTCGTTAATCATAACCACTGCCTCTTCTCCAGGCTGGTTAGAAACAGCTGGTCCTTCTCCCTCCCAGCCTTTTTAGAAAGGGAACGAGCAGGCAGATAGGATTCTTGTCTCAATGTTCACAAACTGTGCCAGCCAGATCAATGTTAAAACAATTTGTAATGCCAAATACTTTGTATTACAGACATAATATCAAATCTAGCAGGAGTGATCTAACCTCTCAGTAATTTATTGGAGTAGTAAAGTACTACATATTGCATATACTGTCCAGATCGTTCAGAAAAATCACTGACATGCAAATGTACTGAATTACATTTCCACCATTGTCCCGCAATACTAATCCCATTTGGAGAGGCTATTGTTGGAAGATGGAAGGAACATTCTGAAGAGCTTTTAACCTCAGAGGACATGCTCTCTGATAAGGGGCCAGTGATGGAATATTCTAGTAGCAGGTCCATTTCCCTCGCAGAGGTACAGGAATATTTAAAGCACAAGATATTTTTGTTTGTCATCTTTGCATTACAGAGTCAACAAGCAATAGAGAGTGTATTTTAGCGGTTAAAGTATCACAATGTCCAGAACTCCCAGCGGAGGCCATGGAAAGCTCACTCATGTGGTTTATTCTGAAAATGTATATCCTAGCTCATTCATGTTGTATAGAGAACACCCTGCAAAGTGGATATATAGTCATTTATCACAAAGTAAATGAACACACAGTTCGGGTAATTCTGTCGCCATGTATGTCCTTCATTTGGAAAATTTTTTGATCTTTTTGTTACTGCCACTGCTGCAACCTGTTTGATTGCTATATACATAAAGGTATTGCTGTGTTCATGCTTCTACTATTACAGCATATCAAGCTTAAATTTCTTGTAAATAACACAATTATTGCAAACAGAATATCCAATTAACAGCTGAAAGTGGAACTATCTTTGAACGTATCTTACAGAGATTATTGACAAGCTCAAACTGACGTGTACATATAAGAAAACAAACGCAACAAAAAACCCACAAACATGATTATGCAACCCAACTAGCCTTTGTGTGGTCATAGTTTTGAGAAGGTGTACAACAGCTATGGTGGAACCCATGTATGTGCACAGCAACTGCAAGTATGAACCAAAAAGCCTTGAAGTAGAAACCTTTAGCCTTCGTCTATCTGTCAGTATTCCTAATAACTTCCTCTCATTGCCAACATCTGGGGGAAAAAAAGCGTCAAACCTCTGCCTGTGTTTGTCTGTCTGTGTGCCTGTGTGTTGTGCTGTCCTACGTGGTGTGTTCTTCAGGCCTCAATGGCTCTGTGATGAATCCTTATGGCCCAGCAGGCATCTGCCCGTATTACAGCTGGGCCAGACTAATGAACTGGACCCAGACACAGTCATAATCAGATTAATGACTGTTCAGGTATAAAATGACCAAAATCATGGGGGAGAAAAAGCGAGGTAGAGGGAGAGTGTAGCCCGTCCATGGCTAAAGGGTGATTAGACATTGCGGACAGGCATGGGGCCAAGGTCAGAGACCAACCAGCCAATTCTAGGTCAGGAGAACATACTAAGCCAGGGAGCAAAATAAATATAAAAGGTGACCAGGTAGTCGGAGGCCTGCAACATTCTGTCTGCCTGCTGTTGATGCCATATGGAAAATTACACTAAATGAATACAGATCACTAATAGTTTTGAGAGGCATATGGTGACAAAGGTCAGGGCCATTCTTGTCTGCCCCGGTCACATCCCCAAGGATAGTTTGACTCCTAGCATAGACTGTAAAAAAGGATAGAGATCACAGTGTGACTGAAACTGAAGCCTCTCATACACAATTCCAGGCACTAACATCCTAAACAACATGTGAGCGCATAGTAGAGCAAATATCAGAAAAAGGTAAAGCCTGTGATAATAGGAAGGGACTACAAGCATACTAACTAGATAATAAGGTAAGCATTGGCTTCCTCACTAGAAAATGTATGCATGGGATGCAGCAAAGTAACATGCAAAAGGTGGAGTGAAGAATCAGAAACTTAATGTGCACAGCTGGGGTAAAGATCTATCTGCTGATTTGTTGTTACTATTGTCGTTTCATGTTTTGCATTTTTATTGCTATTACTGTGGTTGTGTCGGAGGATGGGCGAGCAGGCTCGTGTGAGGAGATTACTTCAGCCATTGTATGGGCATTTATTGTTTTAAGCATGTGCAACAACATGACAGAAGGGGGACTAGTATCACTGGCCCGAGCAGCACTCACCCTTTGTACACCCTGCCAGTGACTAATTGGAGTAGACGAAATGGCTAGAGGGGGAGCTCACACTGAAGGAGTAGGAGTTCAGATTAAAAACAGCGACTGGAGGTAGTAGAACCAAGTGAGGATTTACCGCAACAGACTGAAAAGATGTTTACTTCATGTTCTGGTGACTTATATGTAACATGCTTACCTTGTTTTCCAGTAGTTTCCCATCAGATTTTTCTTCTTCAGAGGAATAGCTCAAACTTAGAACCGGTTGCCATTTGGATCCGTCCTGGTAGCCCGACACACTTTCTCCAAGTGAGAGGACTTGCCATTTGCTTAATTGACTTAAAAATAACTGACTCATCATGGCTTGGTCATATTCCACACAGCCCTGTTTCATGGGTTGCATGCAGCTGCATTCCAGGCAACAGGCAATGGTACCGTACCAGGGAGTGGAGCTCAACCTTTTTGTGCTCGGCTATCGGAGCCCGCGCATGATGATAATCAAACTTGTTCAGGCATCAATCTGCTGAATGTCAAGTCAATCTTTATCTTCATTGTCCCTCGCAGGGAAATGTTACGTGCAGCCTTTCTATCAAGCAAAATCCTCACAAATACATAGACACGACTAAACAGGTGACTCCTTCTGAGACAAGCTTTAGTCTTTCTTGAGGCTGGGATTGAGCTTTTCTTTCGTGCACAAAGGTAAATCCCTATCGGTATCCTTTTCAGAATTCTCTCAAAAATGGCGACACTATTGTAGACATGGGCGGGAACTTTCTGTAGCTTGCTTTAAGTCTCTTCATTTTTTCCTGTTAGTTGTGGAGCAAAGATGCATGCAGATGCACATAAGATGCTACATAATTTATACAAATGAGAGATCAAAGGGATCTTGGATGGAAATGTGGAAATTGTCATAGTGCACAATATGTAGAAGCAACATGGGTTATCTGTCTGTGGAGAATTAATTGTAATTGTACACACAGGAATGACAATAAATAAGTAATGGTGGCTTTAGGGAGGTTCCAAGTAGAAATGCTGCATTTACACCTTAGCATTTCTTCTTGATATAAAAATGAAAGGTGTTTTCTCTCATTTTGTTCTTAATTCTTAATTATTACAGATGCAAAGTCAATTAATACCTTCAGCAACAAAAACTAACCACTCTGCAAATTTGAATGCATTCAGATGGGGACACGCTTTACCAAAATGCATTTGAATATTCATTCAGTGAAATACTGTGAAACTTTAAATTGTACCATCGGCTATGTTATGATAATCTTCTTGATTGTTTTCTTAACAAGTTGTTGATTTGAATGTGCTCTCTCTTTTGCACTCTTACTATTCATACATACACTTTCAAAGGCATACGGACAATTTCATTTCACCTCATCCAGCAACATCCAGGTGTCCAAGCAGGGAGCCAGGCAAGGGGGCCCATGGGAGTTTCTTCACAGCAGGCACAAAACACTGCATGAGAAAGTGCTTCTCTTTCTAGTGTATCAGCTGAGACAGGTGCCACCCCGGAAACGAAAAAAGAGCACTATATAAGTATGTTGACCCTCAAAAATGATGCAAAAAAATTTGCATCAGCTTTTTCATCATTAGAACATGTAAGTGTATATGGCTGAAACAATTAGCATTTTTATGACAACATAGCAGCATTTTTTAAGAGGTGAATTCGCTCATTTGGAGCAAATTAAGCTGATTATAGATTGATACTTATATAAAAGCAAGTCTAATACTGTGGTATAGACGTTTCTTACAAAGTTAAAGATTGAAAATGAAATTGTTGCGTTTGTGTTGGCATTGTTTTGAAAGAAAAAAAACTGCTGAATAGTTGACTGATTTGCTTGGTGAGAAAAACACAAAAAATGCCTTATCATGCAGGTTTGTTTAGGCCACCAGGAATACCTGGGATATTCTACCCCTCATTAGAAGCCCGAGATCTGTAATGTGATTACCAAGTAGGACCTGAGGCATGAGATGTTACATAAGGATATCGCAAACCTTCTAATCTCTCTGAAGACTTAAGATTGACCTCAGTTAAAATACAGCCACAGTTGAGAATACATGCACTGTTTTACTAAGTTAGGAATATGGGTATTACAGTTAGTTAAAATCAGTAATTACATGTTCAGGAAAAATAAACGAATGAGTACAGTGACTTATATGACAGTTATGGCAGTAGATGGAAAAAATCCTGTTTACATCCTTGTTAAACACTTGAATAGCCAAAGAGCTGTCACTTGATTTTCTGCAACGAAAATGATTAATATCAACTGGTTTCAACCGTAAATCTAGAGCTAGCAGTAGCTTTTCCATGTTTAGTCTTGAGCTGACGATGGGAGAGCTAAGCTGTCCACCATCTTTACAGGTTCCATGCAAAATAAATGAAACGGCAATGCGCAGATACAAATGGTGCACTAATGAACTACCTCCATTCTTACTATGTTCCCAAGGCAACTAACGTACCTCGTCTACCAATAGCCTGCATATGAGGCATTTAGGGGACATCTGTAAATTCTCAAGAAAATAACCTGGGTTACGCTCTACCCTCTAAACTGCATGAGTCTCTGCTTGCACATCAGTCGCACGCTGTGCCACCCACCACCACAAGTAAATTCTCAACCTGTGGGAAGCACCCTGGGGCTTCATTTTACGAAGAAATATGATGACAGTGCTGGTTATAATGTCTGTAAAATCATCATTTCGAGTGGACACACCTTTCTAATCAAACGTGGGCTTAAATTCCAGGCATGCTATGTATTTGAGTCTCCCTACCATGCAGCATATCTGGTACAGAGGGTAGATATCCTATGTTATGATAACATTAGCGGCAGGCTTAGCAGACAAAGAAAAAGTAAATGAAAACGAATGCTCAATGCACAAATATTCACTTAAACTCTGAGATGGTTGTGTTGATGCTGAAAACCTGTGCAGGCCTATACTTCTTTTTCCCTCACACAGAAAATTGATCAGGAATCATTAAGGGAGTCAAGGAACCAGACAGAAGGGCAATAACCTATAACAATTTAAGAGATGTCACCTTGCATTTTGAAAATGAATTTTTCACAAGACTAAATTATAGATTATTTCAAAAAGAAATAAACAGATCACATCAAGAATTAAATTATCTTTCAGCCCTACAACAAACCTTTGCTGCCTTTATGTCACCTTTACAAATTCACTCTGTGTCTAGAAATTTTTAAATCTGTACCAGGTGATATTTGGCAGAATGAGAAAATGTTCTATGTTTATTTTGTCTGGTTTATGCTTTTTTGTTCTTCCAAAATTCATATTGTGAGGAAAGACAAACACTGCCCCAGTGTCCTCAACCAAACACATTTTTGCTGTTGTCCTTATCTAATAACATCTACCCCTCTCGAGAGGATTTGTTGTTTAAAATGTCTTTTGTGGAAGATGAATAAAAGCTGACGTCAAAATCACCTAAACCTCGGCTTTGCGGTAATACACTCTTAATGACTTGTCACCTGAATACCTTCGCCTTGATTCCTCGTCCTGTCTTGCACTGACTCTTATGCTGTCCATCACCAGTCCCTGCGCTGCTTTCACACCCGACAAATTTACAGATTCTCGTCAGTATGAATTATTACTTTTTAACTGCCTGTAATAATCTGGTGATGTCTGCACTGTTTCACCTGTTCTAATGATTCTCCTCCTCGCAAACTCGCCTTAAAGTAATCGCTGACTGGGATGTAATGTGAATTTGGGAAACTTTTTTTTTTAATCCAATGTGCTTGAATGCAAAAGAAACATTAATATTCACCAGTTTGAACAGCCATGAAATATCAGTTCGTAATTCTCTATGCAGGAAAAACCCTGGTAATGCTCATTCTATAGATGTATACATTGCTGTTGTTATGATGCAAAAATGATGAATACTGTCCCAAATCTCAATTTACTGATTACTATTGAGTATCGGAGTGATTCTGAATACAGTGAAAGGCTTTGAAGTCCAACGTTTTGGCTTCAACTTTTTTTGGAAGTGTGTTTAGCTGACTTTGCCAAGCAGTTCACCTACACATATGGAGGACAGAAGTGTTTGGGATGTGTTATTAGTGTCTGAGTTAATGTCATTTAAGCGTCAGTTTTTATTTTTTTTATTTTTCAGTCCCACATTTATTTCACTTAGGCCCATTACAAGAAACCCTACTGTCTTATTAGCCAATCACCAATTAGTATAAAAACATGCTGTTGGGTGCAATGAAATCAAAGTTTGCATTCTCCTCGGGAGTGATCAGATAAACTAAAAACATCAACAGATGTATTATTTACTCCTGTTGGATTGGCCTGTAACTGTTTGAACTCACAGCTTCTTGCAGGTCATCAGTGCAGATATGGATAGTTTAACTACAACAAGCTGCTGAACTCATCACATATTCAGAGAGAATCATTTCCCTCCATCCAAGTGGTAGTCAAAGCTTGCAAAGTCTCCTTAATGATCCTTTTTATACTGTAAGACTTATGAATAAAACACACCAAGATCAATGAATTATTGACTATGTGTCATCAAGTAAGGAAACCCCTAATGAAAAAGTGATACCGATCCAGGCTGTATTGCCACGTATGCAAACAAAATCCATTAACTTTATATGGTTGCTAATCTAAAGAGTAATTACCCTGACTAAATATAAACATAACTTCAGCACAATAGGAGTGAAAACAAAGAAATCATCTTTACAGTGCACTAATTCTTTAACACATTTTACGGCAGTCTTTTATATTGGAAATAGCCTATATTGCTCTGAAGTAACCCTGTGTGTGTGTGTGTGTGGCCTATGTGTGTGTGACCTTACAGCTGTTGGATGGTTTTAAAAAAAAGAAAAATCAACCCTAAATCACATGGTTGATAATAATTCCATTAAAATACAAGAAGGAAAAAAAAGAAAGAAATGAATATATATATTTTCCACTATATACGTCTACCTGAGTTTCATGCAAATATCTGTATAAATACAGCCTGTGAGTCAGTAATTGACTGTGCCCTTTAATATCAGCAATGCCCCCCCCCCCCACACACACACACACACATCTCAAATCTATAACACCCAAGTGCACATTTCCATGCAAATAGCCTAGAATTGCATCACAAAATATTTAAAATACTCACATCATCACTCTCTGCCCGTGTCTGCTGTCTAAAGCTAAATAGTGAAGTGGTTCTGGCTGTCTGTTTCTGAAGAGCAGTGCAGCTATGGGCCCATTTTCTGTCTTTCCCTGACAGCCCTGTGATGTGTACAAAGCCCCCATTCCTCAGCTGGGAAATCAGCCTTACTACAGCCCCGTCACAAACAATCAGCACTCATTACCCACTACACAGCACTACATTCTACCCCATTTACCTGCAGTTGTCTAGGTTGTGTGCGTGCGCGTGTGTGTGCGGCAACGTGTGCGTCTTGGTGCGCACAGCTTATGATGATTTTGTTTGTGCACAATGAATTGCGAGCGCTCTTAGGTGAATTGCTGTTAGCTGCATAGCTTTCAGCCCCTAACTTGGTGAATGAGCTCTATGGTCAGCCAGTGTGTTGATGTTACCTACGCCCACTAACCTTGCACTGAGTAGAGCAACTGTCAAATTCAGAGAGATGCTTTTATCTGCCTGTTTCGGTGCCCCAACATCGAGCACTCAACCAATTACCTCCCCTTCAGACATAAACATGTATGCCGTGTTGCTACTCTCTCTGTCTCTGCCTCTTTGAAGGACATGATGATCACAACCAACCTCGTGTCAGGGAGAGGGCCATTCCAGGAATTGAGTGTAATTGGTGAGGAGAGCTGTGAGCTGGTTGCTCTGTGTGTAAGCAGATTACAGGCTGGCATAGTCGAAGACCCCCTTAGGGCGGCACAACATGGCTGTTGGTACGTGGTGTGTAAAACAAGCATGTCACTCATGAATTATACATGGGAGAATGCCCAGGCATGAAATTAGGAGAGTGGAAAAACAAGGGAATAAAAGGGGGTAAAAATAGGAGAAAGATTGAAAAAGAAAGAGGGAGAGAACTCGCTTCATGACAATTAAACAGAAAACAGGTGAAGCCAACCACCAGGAAGCCAGCCGTAATTTGCTGAAAGCAGAGAGCTCCAGTGCCTCTGCCATCTTGCATTGTTCACAGCGCATTGTTGCTGTTTTGTGTACTTACCTTCCTGCTAACAATGAGCTTGTTTTGCATAGAGTCCAAATTGTTGCTTATCATTTTTGCCAAAGAAAGGCTTCTCCATGCACAAGCTTTTTGTTGTCTCTTGGATGTGTGTCGCCTTTAGGATTAGTCTCTTTCATCATTCTAAATAGGTCCCTTTTGGACTATTAAGCTTTCCTCAGCACAATATGCTTCACTGCTCATTAAAAGAAAATAACATACTCATGTACACGGTTCGTAAGCCAAGATATTTTTTGGCACATAGACTTTGGATGTTCACTTTTCCAGAACTTTTCCAGAACAGTTTTGTAGAAATAAGTTTTCCATCACACCTCTGCAACCCCTGGCAGTCACACAGACCCAGACTGTATGTCTCTGTTTCTTCAGATTCATTATCACTGATACAGAATTTCTTACCTTTGTTAATGGCTTCTGTATAATTCTTTTCTTTTTTTTGTAATTAATACATAAACATAAGAATGTTGAGACAATCTCTTTTTTAAAGCTTTTTTTTTTTTTTTGCCAGTGAGAACAGGAACTGCTTTTTCAGAACACTGTACAACATTTTCTTAATTGAAATTACCTATTCAATGAATTATACATTTTCTATGTTTAAAATGATGACTTGACTTGGTGCTTTTATTGTGTCTCTGTGTTGTATACTTTATTCCTCTAAGTTTAATGCTTGTTATGCTTGTTGTCACTTACTCGAGCCAGTCAAGAAAACCCAATTCACTTTGAGCTGACATATTTTTGAGGCTACAATTGTAATTGAGCCCTAGTATACTAAAGAAATAGACTATATATTCAAATATAGAGCTCATTATAAGTTGGGAGATGTTTTGAGAAAGTTTCTCTTTCTCCAGACGTAAGCCGCACCACAGTGCAATCAGTCTGTGGGCAATATTAACAACCTGTGCCTCAGATACTAGATCATTAAATATGTATGGACATTAGGTGCTGAACAAGGTGCCTCGGGACTCATTCTGTTAAAATCTGAGAAATAAAAAAAAAAAAAAAAACATCTACAGCATAATCTTGGCATTCTAAGGTATTTTGAGTGACACTGTGGCAGACATGTTCATTTTCCAGTCAATTTATTTCACAGTCATCTCTGAAAAGGAACGAAATAGCTTATCTCTGTCACATTTTTTACCAAAATTACAAGGCTGCTGCACCACGGGACCCAAGCAGTAGAACATCAGCCCATTGAGAGTGTCACAGTTGATAATGATGCTCATTTCAAGACACATGACAAAACAAAACAAAATCAGCACGTAGAAAGCCAGCCTCCGATTGAGACTGTCCAGTGCCAAATGAGCATTGCCAATGCAGCCTTAGCAATTCAAATCACCTCTCTCCTGTGCTTTGCATTAGGATGCGGCAGAGAGAAAAAAAACCTTGATAATGGTTTTCATTTACCCCCTAGCCAGACTAATCACACCAGCATTGGTTCCACTCACTGCTCTGGCTGACGCATTGGAAATACTGCAGCCCAGCACTGTAGGTGGCAGTGGAGCAGGTCGATGCTCCTGCGTCTACCTCTGTGCCAGTGCCAGTGCCAATTTTTGCCACACAGCCACTCGTGGCAGGAGAGCAGAGGATCTTGGCGAATTTGTGGCAGCACAGAAAAAACAGTCACGCACACAGTAAACAGACAATGAGCGTACATTTGGAAGCGCTTCTGGACACTGCCCTTCGCAAACTCATCACCAGGGGCCAGATGCATAGACACCGCACAAACACGGCATGCATACACCATTTCGCTCACATAAACAGACTTTTGAAGGATGTGCGGTAAGAATGTATGCACTTCATGCATAGTTCAGCCCATACACGGACCACGCAGATTTCTAGAGTAAGCAGTGTGATATGGTAAAGAGGAAACTGCATCTAATTTTTCAGTCTGCACAGATTTAAATAATTTAGATTGTGCCCATCATAAACTTCATTTTTAGGCTTGTTGTATACTCGGTTATCAATTTTTAAATTTTTTTTAATTGTAATTTTGGCACTTTTTTTTTTTTTTTTTAAAGCATTTGTAAGCTCAGTTTTGATATGATTGCTATATTAAGATAATTATTCATTACCTTTCAAATGTGAGATGACTGATGGAGATACTGTTGTTTTGTTTTTTTTTGCTATCAATGGCTTAAATGTGCATTTGAGATGAAAGAACTGGTGAAACTATTGATGCTATATGTAGTTAATGTCTGTGCTGGAGGAGCTTGCCAGTGATATTTGGTGGAATTTGGCGGACTCTGGTGACTCGTGGAGATAAACGCTCTGCTTATATACAGATAGCTTTTTACGGGCAATTCTACATCCATTTATGACCATGAGAGTGGAAAATCAGGTTTTTTGTCTAAGTACATACAATATGTTTACAAACAGTTTCAGAAATATTGCTAAAATAGCACTTAAACATATTTGTACATTTGCTCATACAGTCTTGAACCACAGTTTTATGCATCTGGCCCGGGGGAGTGTCATATAGAGTAGCAGTAAAATTGATTGATTTTGCCTTGAGAGTATTTTTTATTTTTTTATTTTTATTTTTTTTGCATTTGTATATTTACATCATTACTGTCAATATACGCTACAGTATGTGTGGTGCAGCGCTGTTGACACAGTGGTCCTGGAAGTCATGCACATTCAGCAGCTAATATAATCTCATTAACTCAGGCATTTAAAAAACACTGAATTATTAAAGATACATTTGACAGTTTTCCACAGCATGTGAGTAGAAAGCGGTATGGATTATTCATTCTTATTTTTATTCCTCCATAAATATCCTGGGCAGTCAACACTCACTCAGAGAATTAGATAACTGGCTTATGTGAGTCGATTCTCTCTGCAATCAGGCCCAATTCCATCCTGCACTAAGTCACAGTTTGCCTGAGCAGGTTTGGTTTACTTTCCTGTAAATTTACAGCTGTGTAAAGATACTTTGTGTAAAGGGAAATTATAGTCAGTCAAGGCAACATCTTTTTTTTTTATTTGTGTGCGCTGTTGATGTATCTCGGCATCAGTCCTGCGCCTCTGTTGGTGACACAGAAACAGCCAAAAACCCTTCCAGCTGGAAATCTCCACCAGGCTTTTGACAATTAATCATTCAGAGCTGAAGGTTCCATTTGTGGAGATTGTGTCCATTTGCCTCATGGTCGAATAACTAAATAAGTCAACAAGCAACAATGAGAGAGAATTTGTCCTTTGCTTGGCCATTTCTCAAAATAACTCTCCTGAGGCTGAAATTGAGACAATGAGAAAAAGAGTGGAAATAGGAAAGCCAAATGTGTGCTGACACTATGCACCACCATACTCGCTCTCCTGTCTATGAAATAATAAAGATGGACCACTGAGGTCATGCTTTATTCAGTGTAAGAGCCTCTTGTGTTTTTGTTGCCTTAAAAGACTAATAATAAACCCTGTCGATGTCTGTTTTAGATTCTGTCTCCTTGCTATATCTCCATGATAACGTCATGCCAGGTCTTCTGTGCCGATCCAACACCAAATTAAAACAAAAGAAAGACGATTACAGGAAAGAGGTTGTGCAGCTTCACTTTTACACTAGACCAACTTCATCATAGTGTTTTCAGAGGTGTATAGATCTACCAGGAAATGAGCAGGTGCTTAAATTACTAAGTCACGTTGATTTCCCCACACAGATCTGGAAGTTTTCTTCTTTTTTTCTGCTGAGACCCAATTATCTGTGATTTTAGGCTTATGGATCTACTGCTCAGGCTTTACAAACAGGAAAGTCTAATTACAACAATGATGCAAGGACAGATTTTCTTATTGTTTGCTGTGATGGTTGATTAGGTGGATGAAGTCATTAAATAGTATTTTCCTGCATAATTAGCAAGATGCTGAATATCCAGTTTAAGAAGGAATTAACACTTTAATACCCAGTCTTTTTTTTTTTTTTAATTTTATTTAGTTTCACTTTCTAAATCACCCTTATCCACCTTTCCTGCATCTGTGGTATACAGCTGTATGTGACAGATTTGGCAGCTGTGGGTAAATTACATATTTCGTTTGATTCTTGGATCATCGTCCTGTTTGCAGTAGCCAGCCTCTTTTCAGTTTCACTTACTTGACTGACTGTGTGACATTTGCATCCAGAATTTGCTGATATATTAGTCTATGTAATGTTTCCTGTGCCGCTGGCTGCCGCACAACATCCAAAACGGAACATTTCCACCCCCATGCCTAACAGGTTGTCAGGGTGTTTTCTTCGTTAAATGCTGCTCTATTTTTCCTCCAATCACATCTTTGGTGGTTCTGGCCAGAGAGCTCAGTTTTTACTTTATCTGTTCACAGCACCTCTTTCTTTTTCTATGTTTCTTTGCATGATGACCTATGCAATGAGGTGGCAGGTGTGGTTTCCTTCTGATGGCTCCTCCATGTAGACCCATGTGCATCAGTGCTGCACCACACCACTCCTCTGTCAGTTAAACCTATCTGCAGGTACTTAGTAGTCATATGAGGGCTTTGCCTGTCTGTCCAGCAGACGACGTGCTGCAACTATTCATGGTCTTTTCAGATCTTTTCTTGACTTCCACAGTTCACCTTCCAACTGCTATTTCTTAATGGCATTTTGGACAGTGGAAAAGCTGGAGGCATCTTTTTTTTTTATAGCCTCCCCTGCACTGTAGGCATCAGTTAGCTTCACTTCAGACCCTCAGTCAGTTTCTTAGAGGAACCCATTGTTGTTGTTTAGTGTGACCACAAGGTTTGAAGAATCAGAGGGTGTATCATCAGATGACAGCTCCTGTTGACAACTCTGCCTTACAAGTCTTAATGACTCAGTTCAGGCCTAATGAGTTAATGAAGTTCTGAGACTTTATGAAGAGAAGGAGCTCAAACGTTTGCACATGCCACATTGTTAAGTAAAATATGAATAAGCTGATTTTATAATGTCTGTTTGCTGCAGGGGTTGTATTTCTTTCGTTTCACTTGTAATTTGTAGTTTTTCCAGAGGTGCCCTAACTTTTTTCATACAACTTTAAGAATATTCCAAATCACATATAGTAACAGAAATAAATATTTACACACTTAAAATGATGGTTTATGGGTTTTCTCTTAGATCCCTTACATCCATCAACGTTTTTAGTTGTAATAAGATGTGGAATTAAACTGTTTTTCAGTGGAATATGTTTTGAGAAGAGATACTAGGAAAAGAAAATATTAGTTGAATTTCCACATTTTTGCCAGAACTCTGGTGTAGATTAGCTACCATTAATATGAGGCCAATTAAACATTGTGACACTTAATTTTGCAAGAGAGTGCTGTCTAAAATCTAATGGAAAGCTCTCTGTCCATCCCAAATTACAGTATAATTCCAGTTTTATTTAAATTTTTTTTTTTTTTTTTTTTTTTCCCCACAAAATAAATTGCTTCTGCTTGATAAAGCTAAAGCTTCATGCAAAATGCCTTTTTTTGTGTTATTGGTATCTCAGACATTGAATGTTTGGGTAAAGGACTGTCTGGTTTTCTAAGATAACTCCAAAAACAAACAAAAAAAAAAACTGTATAAAACTGTATAATGACTACACATACTGCACATTTTGTACGTGCATATGTGTCTGTCTGTTTGTGGCTCTGTGTGTGTGACTTTATGCTTCATCTCTTGAATGCTACTTCACTCCACTGCCACTGATGCGCCCTGTCAGGGAGCAGCAACATGGGTCTCTAACCTGTCACATTGTGGTGTGGCATTATTTGATGATGAGAGAGTGCTGAAGACACTCTGCAGCCTCTGGGGTGATCAGCTGCTGTAGAGGTGCAGCATTACTGCCTCAAATTTGTTTTGGGCTGTGGCCGAGGCTGTGACAGGCTGACTTTTTGTTTTTTGTTTTTTTTTTTCCTCTTTTTCTTTTTTTTTTTTCTCTGCTTGATCTCCTTTTTCCACACCTCCTTTTCGTTTGAATGGTCTCACCCTTTGTCCTTTGTTAAGTTTCACTAAATGAATTCATGCCTTCATCCATTGCATCAAAGTCAGAAAAGACTGAAGCATGAATTTGTGCATGCTGGTTAATCTCCATGCTTTTCTTGAGACTCTCAGACCCAACCACGTCATGTCCACAAATGTCTTTTTTTTTTTTTTTTTTTTTTTTTTTTTTGTCTATTATGCAGCGTTGAGATCACTATAGATTTGACTTTCAATTCATCTATATTAACTTTAGACTTGATTTTCACTCTTCAATAATGAATTACCAACAGCCACTCTTTCAATTAATTTGCTGAAAGAGTGCAAAGTTGTTTTGAGCTTCCCTCGCTCTTTAAGACGTCACTGAGCCTGCAGGCCACAGGTGTGAGACATTGAAATGAAGCAACACTCAGCAAGCTGTGCTGGTTTCAACGTGGCCTTCACAGTTTTTGCACCATACACTATATAGCCTTTGGGTTCAGGGACTTCAAAGCCCTTGGGCTGAACAGAAGAAGTGCATCATGGGGAGAATGCAGGGTGCTGAAAACACTTAAAGACAGGTCATTGTTTTTGGTTGGCAGTGGTAACCTTGAGCCGAGACCAGAGTGGCATCACAAAATTTTCCAAAGACATGAAGTAGCTATTTTCTAAGTTGTGATGGAGGTTATTCAAAAGATGCTGGTTCTCTTTATTATTTATTGTACCACACTTATCCAAAGTGTTATGAGTATATATCTAAATTGGACTTATATTTGTGAGGTCATCAAACACAAGACTCCAAATGAATGCTCTGCTGCTGTCTGCCGTGTAAATAATTGTATATGGTGATAATAGATGTTATGATTTAAAGTTTGTTCTGCTGCACTTAAGTGACCAAAAATGAATGAAAAATAAAATTAATAAAAACTAAAATTAAGTAAACATTCAGCAACTAGTAGCCTGATGACATTTCAATCTCTCCAGGTGCATTTGATTTAACAAAGCAAGGCTAAAGAATGTAATGTTCAGATTTATTTTTGTGATTTTTGTAATTTCTTTTACTACATACATGTAGTGCTTTGAATTCATCATATACTGTAAATACGCTTGTCATTTTCCCATTAATTGCTGAATGTGAGCATATTTTCATACTGTGCTTGTTATGGAGGCTTGAGACATGACTTAGATATTTAGGGACTTAAGAGAGTATGTTATGTATTCTCATAACCGAACAGCATGACACAATTTGTCTAACTAAGGTGTTCTTTTCAAGAACATCAGTTAGCATTGGATTTTCTCAGAAATCATACAGTGAGTAAAGGATGACTCAGTCATACAGGTGAATATTGAGAGGAGAAAAATACTGATAGAAAACCTCGAACAAAGTTAACAGGTCTCTGCATTTCTTTTCTATAAATACTGTTATTATTTGCCCTTGATAACAGTTTTATTTGTAGTCAGAAAGAGCGTAAATGGCAGTGCCTCATGTCGACAATATACATGGATGATCTTTAAGAAAAAAAGTGTCCTCACTGCTGTCCAGATCCCCTTTTGCTTCCACACCATTCTGAATAGAACATTACCTTCCCTCCCTCCATGGCTTCTCTATCTTTTCTCCCCTCTCTCCTGCTGGTATGCTGTGTGACAGCTAAACACTGTTGCCTGCACCCCACTGATTTTCATCAAAATTGCATGCATCACCCAATCTCTCTTCCACTTTATATCCACCTCTAAGGCAATATGTACTTATAGGAAGGCAGGAAGGAAATGTGGGCTGGGCAGAACTCTATATATCTCTATATATATATAGTGTCAGAAATATTCTCAGCAAAAAAAGCGTTGTCAAAAAAGTTAAATGTTTTGATGAAAATTGAACTGAATGAATCTTAAATAAAGATTCAAGTGAAATGAACAGATTGTAATTATAATGATATTGAAATATAAGTATAATGAGATAAATATTGAAGGAGAAAAGTCTACATCCAATTAAATAAATCAATAAATTCAATGAATTAATATGTTATCTCTTAAAACAATTTTTTTTAGAGCTTTTATATACTTCCAATAGATTGTCCAGTTTAAGTAGAGTTATAATTCAATAGTCCAGGTCATTAGCCACTTTCGAGATGCATTTTTCCCCACTGATACATTTCAACATTTACTTTTAATAAAAATGAAAAATGCCATTTCATTTTTTCCTTTTGATATGAGCTAAAATCAGGGTATAATCCATTCCAATGGCAAAAGCCCAGTTTCTATTTTCAAATTAGGCAGTCATCGTCACTGAAGCTGCCAATTCAAAAATGAAAATACACAATCTGTTTCTAATTTGATGACAGTATAATAATGTAGGGTTCATATTTTGGAATGCTATACATAGGAATTTTTAATTACACTGTTGGTGAATGAAGTTGGAGTTAAAACATGGACATGACATTGAAATATTAATAGTTCTTCATTTTCTTACTACATAAACAGCCTGTATTGGTTCTGCACTTCCCATAACTGGAACATGATCCCCTTTCTGCCTTTATCTTTCAGACAGTACAGAAATGGGTGTCTTCAGTGTTTATCTCTGATGAGCTTGCTTGTGAAGCATGATATACAATTTAGATTGTGTACAGATGTGACTGTTGCTGCAGTGTTTCTCTCAATTACCTCGGCATATACAGAGCTTTGCTGAATCAGCAAGGCTCATATACACTCAGTCTGTAGAGGCGGGAAAGTTACTCCACAAAGGTTAACAGTTATCAGGCTACAGACTGTTTACCTGCTTGAAATTGCCCAGCAGACATTAACTTTTAATAGATAGCAAGCACAGAAGAAACAAATCAGCTGATTCCTTTTTTTGAAGGTATGTACAATGTCTGTTTATCACATGTGGCAAGATCTTAGTGTTCAAATTTAATCTTCCATCTCTGTATATATCACTCAGTCAGGAAGAGGATGAGAGAGAAAAGAAACATAAGCAGGAACAAAAAAAAGTAAAACAAATAAAAGAAAAGTAGTTCAGAGTCGAGACACAGCAGAGTTTGTGTGTGTGTGTGTGTGTGTGTGTGTGTGTGTGTGTGTGTGTGTGTGTGTGTGTATATATTTAGAAATGTCTTCAAGCATCTCTGATTGAATCAGCATGATATCAGATTTGGTGAAAACATGCGGCGTGCTGTCATCCAACATAGAGCTGTCAGTGTGCACCAAGACATGCTAAGTGTGAATTGTGAAGGCGGTCTCATCTAGCGGATGCCCTCCTGTCTCTGTGGACTGCCACTGGTTCTGTTCGGCTCTTCGCCTAATATCATTGAGCTTTTTTTTTTTTTTTTTTGTGTGTGACACATGGCTTTGGATCAACACCAAGCACAAGAAGAACATGATGCGCAAACATGTTTCTTCCTCCTAAGCCTGTATACATTCTATTACTGTACATTCAGCCATGTTGATCTTGTGTCTTCTTCACAAGGAGATCAACATTGGGAGAAGCGTTTGCTTCTGTCCTGAGAAAAAACTGCCAGTACACAAAGGTTTAAACGCAAGGTTATTTGATTAGTACTGATTGTTGCCAGTCCCTACCACACCTAATGATAATGTATACACATAATCACACCTCATTTGTGGTTGTGCCACAATTGCACAACATGCCTCTGGCAACACGATTAACAAATTCAGTTGACATGCCCTGTGTGCCTGGGCCCCACGCTGCCAAGTGGGATTTGCACTGTATGCAATGAATTCATGAAAACGGAGGCCCATAAGTCACGGTAGGTCTCAGATGTACTCTGAGCATCGGAATACAAGAGGACTGCATTAGCTGCAGGAAGCCCTGACTCTGGCAGCTTCTCAGCTCACACTTTTCATTCTTGCCAAGTAGCTCTGCTCCTGCTGGGTCCCCGACCTGTGTCTGGATCGACAGTCTAATTTCCATGTACTGAGTTCTAGACTGAAGAAAAGGCCAACTTTATAATACACAGAGTGCCCCCTGTCTTTGAATCAGGTTGTGGCTTTATAAGCTGCAAGGACAGTCTGTGTCCATCTCAGGAAAAAAACTTTGTCAAGGATACCGTCGCAAATGACCACCTGAGCAGCTTTTCTGCAACAGCCTGTCCCTTCATGTTAGATCTGCATTCGCAGGAAGTGAATTGAAAGAAATTCATTTCCACTAACAGAGGCAATTGACCGATTTCTGCACTGTGAAGGTTTCACGTTCTGACAGAAGGCTCCTTAACAAGCTCTCTGCCCCTGCTGAACCCTGTGACGACTCGTAGCGGCCCAGCAGAAGGGTAGGTGGCCTGTTGGTGTGACCTTGGCACGGGGCCAGACACCTGGGCAGGAGGGAACTGAGGACTAAGCTACTGGGACCAGCTGCTGCTGGTGACACCAATGTGGCATAAATGCTAAATATTAGATAATCAAGATTCAGTTTAATGATGCCTGTCAAGGATTTCTATCTAGAACATAATGTGTTCATTTTTGTCTACTTAAAATTCATTAGTTTTTCAAAAACACAATTAAAGCATCTTTACACAGCAATTTGCCACACTTTAGTACTATAGACTGGTAATCTTAACAGTGTTTATTTAGTGAAATGGTGATCTCTTTTTGCATTCATAGATCATGGCAGTCTATGGGATGGAAACCGCCACTCAGTCATTTGGTGATTTAAGTGATTTAAAAACTACAGATTCTGTAAAGTCCACCATTAGTTGGCAATAAGACAACCCACCAATAGCAGCTTTCCTCCACCACATATCCTGTCGTGTGCGGTCAGAGATATTGGAGAGGAATAGCACAGTGCTTTTAGGATCAATGTAAGGGCGATTAGTAGCAAGGACAAAAAAAAAAAAACACCCACTGGAAAAGAGTGGGAATGTCTTAGCCAGGCTCCACTAAATGGACCAGCTTCTAAGCCAGTTACCCAGGCTTTTTTCTTTCCAGGCTGGAGTAGGAGTCAGGAAGTGGACTGGCAGTAAGTGGGCATCTGAATTACTGTTGGAGGGATTGTAGAAGTGAAGGCTCTATGATGAATTCTCCATCCGTCTTCCATTGAATGCTGACACTTGGACACTGAAAGTGGTGGTGAAGATTAAACTGCTAGATCTGCATGCTAGTGGGGTGTGGGACTGAAAGTGGACTCAGAACACCTTCATATGAAGGAGTCACCAAGTTGCATCCTCAGAGCAGATCACACCGATGGTCAAAAGAGAGATCAGCTCAGGAGATGAGTTCATATCTTACTTCTCCAGGGTGGTGATATTTAGCCAAACCTGTCTGTTGCAGATAGTGATCAAAGCTGAGACATGGCCTGTGGCAGGGGAAATACATCTGGCCACACATATGAGATTTCTTCTGGAGAGAGAGAGAGGAGAGAGAGAGATCTTACCTGAGGCTTGTGGGCCAGTTTTAATTGTTGAAACCAGTAAATGCAAAATTTCAGTGTCCTCATCTGTAGGAGTCCGTATACAACCTACTGAGACTAATGAAGGCTAAAGCGTGTTTGTAGTTTAACTTATAGTAGCACAGACAAAAGACAACGTTATAAATTGTTTACAACATACAAACACAAAAACTAAGCGTACCCCATTTCCCGAACAGAAATTGGCATTTATAAACACAGAATGTGCGCTGATGATGTGCGGGCCTCACATTCCTTTGACCATGCGTACACACGGTTTTCCAAAGCGATCCAAGTTAGTTAAAAATAAAATAACCAACTTCACGGAGCTTACATTCATTATCATCCTTAGCCCTATCAGTTTTACCGTTTTACGCAGCAATAGCAATTTTACAATTAATAAAACAGGACTTTACATTCGGAGTGATTGTACATAAGTATACTGAGGCACGATTGTGCCTCCCATTTGTAAGAGCCTCAATTTCTCAATTGGTTAAATTTGCGCCTCTTTTTCATCTTTCTTCTCTGTGACATGTCTGATAACTGCAAACTGATTGATCCATTTATGGCTAATTGTGGTGGTGGAAAAGAGGCTTGTGAACATGCGCCCAGTTAGTGAGATTTATAAAGCAGAACCATGGGGGTACGCACAGCTTTGTAATTTTGTGCATACATTTAGTTTTGGTCATGAATTTACTCAGAGTTTTATAGGTCTGGTCCCTGGATGATGTTTTTGTGCCCCTGTCCTTTTATGTTCAAGTAACAAAACCATAAATATGTAAATTGTCTCCTCTTCTTTTTCACTTCTCAATCCTTTGGCTTTTATCTCAGTTGATTGAAGAGCAAGGGCACACAGTGCATCTCATGGTGGACATGTCAGGTAGCACACATGCTGCTTATATGTAATCTGCAGGATTTGGTGTCTGGATTTGAAGGCCCCAGTGAAAAAGCTTTAAACACATGCAGATATGTGCTGAAAATCACCTAAAGCAGCGGTGTCACTGAGCTCACATATTTATGGATACAAAACAAGCTCGAGCAAAACGGCTTTATTGAAATGAAGAAATGTTTTTCTGAAACCGTTTGAGGTAATGCGTTGTTAAGCACCTACACTCGTTGTAATAAAAGACACTGATGAAAAATGAAAATTCTGATGAGAAAGTCACTTCTATAAACCCAGTTAATCAATCACAGAGAGCCTACTGCATGCATTTAACTGAACCATTGCTCAAAATGACTTGATTACAGTTGCTGCTGATTTAAAAAGGTGTGAAGCCGAACTGACGTGAACTGCTTGCAAATATCGTGACCGTCAGAGATCCAACTGTCATACCCGTTTAACACTTCACGCCCTCACCTTGTATCTACATATGAAAACCAGTTGGATCGATGCGGAGGAGCACAGGGTTGTAAGAATGGAAAATCAATGGCCGCAAACATTCATTATGGGAAAAACGGCACAGAGGGGTTGTGCCTTTAGTGCCTAGGGTTAGGTCGATGAGTTGCAGAGTCAAAGAGTCCACCTCTGACGTACGAGAATGACTTATTGGAGTGTCACCTTTATCTACTGCAATGAGCCTTTTATGTGGGTTTCAGTGTTGCTGAAAGGATTTGCCCAGTCAAAGGCAGTAGGAGATGCAAACGCCGCCTATCTTTTTTTACTCCCAGGTATGAAATATTAAGTGGAGTTTTAACGATAGCTGTGTGCGACTCAGCAGGAATCTGACAGCTCTTAAAATACAGGGCAGAGGTTGGAACGCAGACAAATGGAGGGCTGGAGGAATATGGGGAAGTTGTATTAAAGCTGTGGGGGTACATTTGTGCCTGGAGAAATTGAAGTCAGCAACCTGATGAAGATTTTGGATTAAAACTGTATGAACAAAGTAGCGTGATCATGTACTTGATTATCTATTAGAGAAGTATGAATGATGCTTCCTCCAAAATATAAGTCATTTTATTACATGGTTTCTTTTGTAATAGCTATTTTATTTCACTGCTAAGATATAATTGGTAACAGAGGGAATAAAATAGATGTCTGATCCCCATCCTCACTTTCCCTGTCTATCTTCCTTTGCTCTTTCTTCCACTCTGTCTTTTTTTCTTGTCTCTGGATAGCAATCAATAGTTATTATCTGCTGAGTGTCACGATAGACACTACACAGAGCCCCCATTCTGAGTTGATGGTGCTTTTTCATTATAGCTGACACTAGTCTAAACAAAGCAGGCCTATTTCCCTGCCACCAGACAAACACAGTCTCCATAATGGCAGCAGATAAAAGAGAAGCAGGAGGGAAAATTGAGTTTCACATAATGGGGAATCACTAACTCGGGACCACTTCTTTTCCCACTCCATTTTTCCCTCTTCCACCATCTTGCTGTGGACTATTTGGCTAATACACAAACTCAATTAATGTGAATTTCTTACCTCTTGCCAGTGATCTGTTCATTCTTCCATTCATTCATCCCTGTTATCCAGTCCAAGAATAATTTTGTTCATCCATCATACATCCATCCCTCCATGCATCTGTCAGTTTGTCCGTCCATCCATCTGTCAGTCTGTAGGTGGGTATGGGGTGAGCTTGTTTTGTTTTGACGGGGTTGTTGTTTCATAAAATAAATAAATGATATCTGCGCAGCGGAGTGGAAAGCATAACGAATGGCAGTTGGAGAAAAGGCAATTTAGGGAGAAGTGCAGTGGCTGGCGAAGGAACAGAATGGGTTTTTACTGTGAAGTATAACCAATGCATTACAAAACACATCACCAGAGGTTTATTGAAAAAGCCGAGTACCCCTCACTCCCCCCTATGAAAATGGCCAACATTATCATGGCCTACATGGTTAGGCACTGAAAGTCACTTTCAGAAAGTCAGGGGAGAGGTTTTTATTGCGGTGGCACACAGAAAGAGAAGAGCCCCAGGTGAATGACGGAGCAAGAGGTGGTCGTTTTTCAATTCACTTACATACATAGGTGCAGATAGGTTTCATGACACGTGGCATGGGGTCACTGTGGAGTGATACATTGTGATTTATATTCACAGTAAGCACTTCTTTGCTGTTCACACCTGTCTCTTAATACAGAGACAGGCAACACAATGTCTAGACTGTCAGGAAAATGTTTTGCTTTTATTGGTTAGGTGTCTTTTTAAATGGTTGCAAACTGAATCACCAATAAAAGCTTGTAATGGCTCGCTACACTTGAATTTATTTGCTAGGGGCAGCTGTGATTCAGCAGGTAGTGCCGGTCGTCCACTAATGAGAAGGTCAGTTGTTCGATCCCTGGCTCTTCCAGTTCACGTGTCAAAGTGTCCTTGGGCAATATACTGAACTGAGTGTGTGTGTGTGTATGGGTGGAATTTATGAATGTTTGTATGAATGGGGGAATGTGGCATGTATTGTAAAGCGTTTTAAGTGGTCTCTAACAATAGAAAATCGCAATATGAGTGCAGTCTGTTTACCATTTACAATGGTACAGTTAAATCCTCAAGAGATCTAAACAGTTTACAAGAATTGCATCCCTTTTTGCAGTCCAAACTCATGTCAGTCACATTTATTATTGATATTTTTCTAATTACTGAAAAGAGAAGAGAGATGTTTGGAAATGGCCCCCCTGCCTCTGAACCTCTGAATGGACTGGCTGATGTTTGATGTCTTAGCAAAGGCACAAACTGTAAGCTAACTGTAGCATAGAAGTGAAGTGAAGAGAAGACAATGGTTTGTTAGCAGTGTGACTGAAGATAAATGACCACATTTCATTTTGCATCTAAACTGACTGACTGTTCAGATTTGTAAGTTTTTGGACCGCTCAGCGTGCTACAGCTGACTGTCTAATTAGCTGCTGCCTGCAAAATGACGTTTGCGCTTCAAAGTGTTTTGCTCTTTCTGTGTCATGTTGCTGTCTGCAGTCTGGCAGTTAGTGTCACTGCCAGCCAATGATGGAACAGTGAATTAAAAAGGTATATTAATAGACAGGAGGCTCCATGATGAAACCAAAGACGAAGAGGAGGAAAACAAAAAACATGCAATATCAAAGGAACAGCACAGCAATTGTTATAAATGTTTTATGAGTTAGCAAGATGTCTCTGCAAGAAATGTGAAATGTGGAGAAATGAGAGATAAAAAAAAGCTGTTTTTCAAACCAATTGCACAGACAAATAGCCACAGCATAAGTAGCAACTTGCAGGCCATCAGGACGCCCATAAAGCCTACTACTAATAGCATTTCAGATATGGACAACTCAAAGGCCTAATGGAAATACTAGAGTCACTAAGCAATAATCAATATATGTAGATGTGTATCTTTTTTCAAGCATTTTAAATTGGAGAGAAAGGAAATAGATTTACAGTGATGATGCATACATACAAATGAGAAAACCAGCAGACACTATTCTCCTTACTTTACTCAGGTTGTCAGATTGTCAAACGTCACATGATAGTTTCTTCCTCTTCTTTTTGGCTGGACTGGGACAGCCCTATAATTGCAAATGTCGCCCACTGACAGCGGAGTGATCATAGTTCCACCGCCGCTTGAATGCGACGGAATGCCACGTGACTGAGTTTCCCCATTAGCCGTCGCTCTTTCAAAATGAATTGGTGCAAACTGTTTCTAATATGGGGGTGTTCCCAGCTTGCAGTGTTGCAAACTTAGCGCATTTGAATGGAACCAATCTGAGACCGCCTCCCAAGGTGTGAACACAAAACGCTCCAGGATTGGCTGCGCCTTTTGACGTTGTAGTTTAGCCCTGCTGTAGATATGATGCTGGGACGCTCAAAAAAAACCATATAGACTGAACCATGGCCGCTGGTAACTACAGCAAGACTGGTGGACAAGGAGTAGTTTGGTCCTAGGAAATAACTACTGTACTTCTACTTCTCTACTACACACAGAAACGAGCCCTCCCTTTTCTCTCTCTCTGTCTCTCTCTCTGTCTCTCTCTCTGTCTCTCTCTCACACACACACACACACACACACACACACACACACACACACACACACACACACATACATGCACACAATATAGTACATTGTACTAATATAACCAAATACCAGATGAATGTGGATAAGACATGTATAGCAGCGGGCACCATTGTTCCAAGTGAAAGCTTCCTATAATCCAAAGCAGTAAAGGTCTGAGAGCTCCAGAGGAACTATCATGTGGAATGAAAAAGGAATGAGGCTCCATCAGAGCTGAAGTTTACCCTAAAGAGAAGAGAAAGCGAGTCCCCTTTCCAATTAACTCACAATACAAAAAGAACTGAGTCTCTTTTCTTTATTTTTATAGAGTTTGCTTTGTTAAATAATAACTATATGGGAAAATATTTCTAATATTCTGTCGCTTCTAACTTTCTCTTTGAGTGATCATTTTACTATTAAATATAGCCAAAATCACAGCACAGCCCTAATCTTCAGCTTTTGTGTTTGGTGACTGTGCGGTTATACAATCAGGATTTTAGCAGTGCATCGCAGCAGCTTGCAAATGGCTCGGACGTTGATATGTTGTTGCGGTCACTATTTCAGACTTGTTCCATTGCCTGACAACAGAAACAGAAAAAACTTGAAAATGACAGCAACAGCTTTCTTGGATATTTGGCTGTATTAAAGTACTTTATATGTGAGCACAGAGTTGGAGAGAAGCATACATAGGTAAAGGGCTGAAAACTGGCTGACAGACAGCAGAATGCAAATAGCCTACAACACGGTCCACACATATACTAGGCTTTGACCTAGTCTTGTTAAAGAGCAGCTGGATTCAGGACCTGACTGGAAGCATTTCATCAGCTGCTGTCACAATATTATATCACTATATAATGATTTCGCTGTTGTAGGCATTCCCTCCAAATTTCATCAGCTGTTCTTAGTATAAACTTCCCATAGTCACTTTATTACATTCACATTTATTTTCCATACACTGAGATTCATACCTATGAGTCTGTATTCAACTAAATTTAAGAATTAGCATGTCAGCTTTATAAGTGCTCGCCTTCTGACAGAAACGTAAGTCTATGCGCTACACAAGCTGACTGTCAGCTGATACAGATCATTGCAGTCATGTTGACATTTTAAGCAAAGCAGTCACCTTAAACTGCAAACTCATACTGTACCTGATACACACTGTTGTTGACTAACTGCTGCTGACATTTATCATATTCCCGAGGTATACTGCAATGTTTGTAACATACCTGAAATTGTCAGATATGTCAGGTGTGTCTACTTGTGACCACAATAAACCTTCAAACAAGACAGATGACATTCACAGCGTTTTGTTTAATCAACTGGATATGTGAACCCTATAAAGTACATGTACATGATCGAAGGTCCACATCTTGGTGGTCCACAGAAGGAGACATGCAAACCCATTCTGTCGGTCATGCTGTGCATGAAGTGGGCATCTTGGTGCTAATGGTCTGTGGGCTCACATTCAAGAAAAAAGATGTGGATGTTATGGCATATGTGTGTTTTCCGCATTGCTTCTCTCCCTGACCAAAGGGATGCTCATCATTTACTCCAAAGACACAGAGTTTACAGAGGACCACTGCTGATGGACACACCCAAACATGGCAAGGTCACACTATCTGGGCCAAATATATTGAGCAAACCTCCAGACTCAGGAAAGAAGTACTTTGGGCTCCATAGGCTTAGAGGCTAAATGGTAGGAGGAGGACAGGAGGTAGATTGGGACTGAGATGCCACCAAACATTGCCATAATCATCTGCTCTGCATATCTGACAGAGCTGATTCCAGGGCCTCATTCATCTGCTGGAAGCCACGTACTGTCTCTGTATGTGTATGAGACTAATTTGCAGTCATAATGAGTGCACCGCTCCCTTTTTTTGTGTCCCTGGGCCAGTAATGAAGTGAAGTCAGGGCTCTGAATGCTCTGTGAATTTCTGTTATCTGGAATAGCTTTGCTTTAAACCCTCACATCTTCAAACCAGCCATAATTTCTTTGAAGAGCACAAAAGGGCCTTTAATTTACCACTTTATACTTTGACTTATTGTATACTCCAATCCCTAAAAACTGTAAATAACTTGGGGAAAATAAAAGCTTAAGAGTCACTGAAATTGCAAATTATAAGGCTATCAAGGCCAGTCATCAGCTTTTAGCAGTGGCAGAATAAAAAGGGACATCTGTTGCCTTTTGTCTGATATTTAAGTTATTTTGAAAGATGAGTCTTTTGGATGACATTTTTTTAGCTCATGAATAGAATTTTCAAGTCATTACTTGCTGGACTTTCATGGACATCTTATTTGCCCTTTTCCTCAGCTACCATCAGACCTGTGTTCAGTTTTTTTCTGCTGTTTCAATTTTCAGATTTACCATATGTTGAACTTTTTTTCCCCCCTACCTTTTCAAACATGTTCATTCACACAAACAAAGATGATGTCAGGTAAATTAATTTTCTGTGTCCACTGTACTACTTACAGTATCCACACGCTGAGTTTATCAGTATATATCATCATTGGATGAAAGACATTAGCCGAGCACTGTGCTACACAGATTGCGCCTATCATTTATCCACTACCCTTGCTGCAGTACATTGTGTTCTCCGTGCTGTTGAATTGGCTCAATTGAATCCATCTGCTGTAACCATTGTTTGAAAACCAGGTAGGGTGCTCCGTGGACAGCTGAATAAAGTTGTTACATAGGACTGGAGTGCAGCCTGTAATTTTCCCTGTACAATGCTATAGCATGGCAGTGTGAGTCCTTTGTGGAAGAGCATTATGGTGGGGATAATACAGCCTTGTAAAAAGCATGCCCTGCAGTCCAAGGGGAGTGACTGACAGACATTCAGGCATTATCACATTAACACCTGGAGCCAGAGAAAATCTGCCCTTCACTATAAAAAAGTAGGTTACTGTGAGCCATGTTTGCAGATGTATAATGCTAAGAGAATATATTAGATTACACAAGCAATATGTTGTCCTTTTTGTTACAGACACCTTGATATTAAAATTTTGCATGTTTTGCATGAAAGGGTTTTTGCCGAGAAACTACGACCATACACGCAAACCAACCATATTACAACCAGCCAAACGGCATTGATATTAGGTTCTGCCAAACACCACATTATGTTCAGTAGTGACATTTTTGGATGTTCAGTCCTAACATTTCTATAGTTTCCATGTGTGCCGACTTCTGCAATATCTTTCAATTACTATTGTGAGCAGGAGACTGCCCTCATAAGAAAACAGCGGCATTTGTTGTTTGTTCAAATGCCTGATATGACTTATGTTCATGTTTACCTGACCGTGATCTCTGACGGCCATGTGAATTATGATTGTTGACTGTCAGGGAAAAAAAAAAAAAGTGGAAGCATCTTGACATTATTATAGAAGCACCGAACGACTGCTGTTAAGTCCCTGTTTTCTAGCAGACAGTCAATAATAATTTCTTTTTACCATGACCCTGAACGTTCTCTTACCTGATCTAAGTAGCTTTTTAGCCATGCTAATGGTTCTTGCTTTTTGGTTCAGACTGAAATATGTCAACAATTATGGGATGGATGATCATTCAATTTTGTACAGACATTAATGATTCCCAGACTATGGATCGTGATGACTTCGTGATCTCTCTATCTGCTAGTGCCACATTGAAGTTAGAACTTTTAAGTTTTAAGTGAAACGTCTTGACAGCTATTGCATGGATCATCTTGACATTTGGTGCCCACATTGGTGTCTGCCTCTGGATGAATTGTAATAACTTTGGTAATGCCTTAACCTTTCAATTAGTGAGTTGTGACAGGTCAAAATATTAACTTTGCATTTAGCTGAAGATGCTGCTGTAGCTTCACTGAGTCGCTTGTGTGGCCGTGGTCACCCAAACCAAGATCTGAACGACACTTAAAGTAATTTTGTGCCTTAACCAAACTTCAGCCATGGCTGTGGCAAATTTGAAAACAGACTTGAATAACTTTTGTAATGCTTATATGTAACACATGATTTGGAAAGCACAGACAAACCAAGTTGTTCTGCTGATGGGTCGTCGGCTCTCGTGTGTTTGGAAAGACCGGTGGAGGACTTGTTGCTAAGCAGACATGAGTTTGACGTTAGTGCTACAACAAAAATGGAAATGATAAAAACCTTGTTTGGTAATGAAAATGTGTATAGACGAGCTCAAAGACCATAAATACAATATGATAAGCTAAGGTTAGTGGTTTGATTTGCTTTATTTTATCTGCTTCTTTTTTTCTTTTCTTTTTTTAAGGTGTTTGCTCGGATGTCATGAATATCTCAGTGAAACACTGTCGGTCTATGATGGGCAGTACGTGAGTGTCTTTTGTGCATTCACAGCATTTGGCCCTGCACGCTGACGGGAGTGATATTAGAGTGTATCAGCTGTCTGAACTCAATGTTCCCCAACACAATGTCACAGTCTTTGCTGCGTGAATAGCTATCTCATATATATTGCATTAAATTGCTTTGGCTGACGTGTTTTGTTTTGTTTTTTTTGGGGTTTTTTTTGTGTGTGTGTGTGTGTGTGTGTGTGTGTGTGTGTGTGTGTATGTGTGTGTGAGGGGGGTTTTGTGCATGGGTGTTTTCTTGCTACTCTAAATACATGTGTTTCTGTATCTAAGAAGTGTTTACTTCAGTCAGAGATATCCTCCAGAAGCTAGGTAATCTCAGCAGCACAAATACATAATGTAATGATGATAAGATTAGTTTGTAGCCCTGTGTTTGCTGACTGGCTAAAGAGAAGGACGGTGAGCATCTGTAGAGAGTAATGAAGTCCCGCTATCAGCTGCACAAGCACAGATAAATGTGCTGCAGGGGGCTTTGTATATATATTACAAATTAAACGGGAGACAACGTCAAAAAGTTGACCTTCCAGTGGATCCAGTGATCTCGCTGTGACACTGGTACTAAACATCATTATTATACCGTCAGTGTTAAAGGTTTTATTGGTAATGCTGTGAGATTTAGCTTGTGGAAATGCTATGCAGTGGATACCAGATGTAAACAAAAGTTTATAAGCAGAATACTGTGGTTTTTTGAATATCACGCATGAAAGAGGCTGTTGGGCTATGCCTGAAATCCATTTTAATATGCATATATGCTCAGAGTACAAAGTAAGTTTTTGTAACAAGCTATTAACTTGAGGATTTGCATGTCCAAGTAGTGAAATTAATTACTCTGTGGTGGTGAGTTTTAATCTTTTGAATTATAAAACAAGTCCCATTCACCTATGGTCAATCTGTAATAAACTTTGAACATCATTTGTTTCTTTATATTTATTTTTCATTACCATTCTCCTTTGGTAAATGAAACAGCTAGTCTCTATTTGTCTTCTTTGTTATTGTCACAGTGTTGCAGAGAATTGATCTTTTAAATTCAAAAGCTTGTGCATCGGAACACGGGGTCCTTACCTGTTATTGATTATCCTTCAACCAGGTTTGACGTGGTCTCTTTGGAGAATTCCGCAATGGAATTAGAAACAAGGAAGGATCAGTGTTTTTACAATATGGCTGAAGTCTGTCATAACTGCTCCCTCATACTCAATGAGAAAGTGGAGGTAAAGACCCTTCCTGCAATCAGGATAGGACTCGGATGTGCAACAGTATATCACATTTATGGATGCTTTCCTTCAAGTCCTCTATTTATTGTCAAAACTGTTGGGGATATTTTCTGCGAGAGTGATGTATTATCAAATATGTAGGACAGGAGAGAAGATAACCTCTAAAATACAACTGCCAAGCACTGTTTTTTTTCAGCTAATCTACTTTAAGCCTGTGTAGAGTACTATGCAGATTTGTTTTTTATCACTTTTTGAAATCTCTGTGTGTCTGTCATTTCACAAGCTGAAATGGAATTGCACAACGCGGCACCACAATCCTTCACACCTAACACTCGCACCCTATCTGTGCTGTCACAAACACACACATGCACACATACATACACACACACACACACACTAAAAGACACAAGGGATGGTCACCTTCCCGCTCTGTGGGATGCTTTCTGCACTGGAAAAACAATGCTGAAATATTGGCATTCAGAGAGCAGAAAGAAGCCAAAGGCCAGGGAGAGGACACACAAGCCCAGCCAAAGAGACAGAAATGAAATGATTGTATTGGAGCGCAAACAGGGATAAAAAATTGTATGTGTTAATAATTGATGATATGTTTTCAACAAGCTTTTACGAGCCTTTTTGTACATTCATTTAAAAAGGGGGAGAAAAAAAAAAACATCCACCAATATTGTATGAGGAAATACCACTGAGTAGAACCTATGATTGATTTTATTATGGCTGGCACTGTTAGCAGAGAGCAAACAGTATGTATTATTAGGCTTCGTGTATTAGCATAATATTGATGCAAAATTAGTTTAACTTCTGGAAGAAGCTGTTGAGGGAAAAGCTCAACAGCTTTTATCAGCTGTTTGAAGACATTTTCAAGATTATTCATCTTTACCTGCCAAGGAGGTCATGTTTTCACCCTTGTCTGTTTGTACTGAAGTGATTTGCGTGAACTTGGTGGAGGGATGGAGCATGGGCCAAGGAAGAACCCATCACATTTTTGGGAAGATCCGGATCCTTTACTATAAATTAGAATTTTTCCCTCTGAAATTTGATGTATGTTGTTTGACACTGGCCTTGACAGAGGTCTGTGCTCTCCGAGTGCCCTCTAGTTTGTTTGTTTGTTTTTTTGTTTATTCGTCAGCAGGATTATGCAAAAAGTAGGTTTGCACAAAACTCGTTGGGGGAATGGGGAATGGGCCAGGACCCAGGAACCCATTTCATTTTGGTGCAGATCATAATTAAAGGTGCAGATTCAGGAATTCTTTTTTATCGCTTTCCCAAACATCCTGAGATTTTTTTTTTTTTTTTGACATTTTTGTCAAGTGTTTAGAAAATAATTTATGGATCTTGATGTAAAAAATATTTATACTTATGGTGAGATCTGAGTCTACAATTTTGTCCAGGTTCAGATGATGAGCTGGATCTTGTGGAAGAAAAGGATCATAAGGGACAGTAAAAACCTTATGGAGTTTTTGACAGTCCACCAGCCGACTTATGTAGCGGGAATTCTCTCGATTTTTCCCAAATAAATCAATGTAGCCTTTGACAAATGCTGTTAAAACAGAAGCACATTGAAGTGTTGCCATTACCGTTTGTTCATTTAGACGCTAAAATACCTACTACAATAACTACATGCCAGCATTAGCCTTCTTTAAAGCTGTTTCATTCTGAATGGATTCCAGTCTGTCACATGAAGCACAGCCCAACAAAATGTTGCATTCTCACTAGTTTACACTTCACTGAAACCATAATATCATAAAAAATACCATGAGGCCAACAGTACATTTTTACTGTAGAAACAGAAATGCGCTAACACTGTATGGACAGTGTGGTTTTGAATGTAGGACACAAGCTCACAGTTCTAGTTTTGCGACCCGTTGTTTTGAAATGACTCGGCCGATATTTCACAGCTAAATAGTATTATTTGCAGAGTTCAATAAGTCTTGTTCTCAGGTGTTAACAGTGCTCTCTCACCATACTGACCTTGTAGTTTTTGAAAACACTGAAACAGCAACAGAGGAAAAACTGCATATAACACACACAGATTTACTGTATAGTCACAAAAATACTGGCAGCCCCCAAATTAAACAATAAATTATAGCCATGAGCAGCAATTAGTGGGTTCTAAGCTCCAGTGAGTTTAATCAGGATTGCTCAAAGGCATCTTGAGTTATGAGCAAATATGTGGTAGGCCACACCCACTTGAAGCAATCACTATGGCACTTGCCCTCAGAGCATGCACACCAGTTTTAGTGAAATTCTGTCCGCCGGGTTTTCAGATACATGTTTATGGCTTTGTGGTGCCCCCGACGGATCAGGTTCAAAATTCTTCGGCAAACCTATTCCAACAATCACAAACTGAAGACATGTAGCAAGATTCTCGATGAATGGACAAAATGGTGAATGAGTTATGGCTAATATTTGCTAAGCCTCACCCTTTCAAATGATTTTGGTTAATGGTGACCATTTTTTTTTAAATTTATTTTAAAATTTATTTAACTGATCTTGCTAAGTTACAATAGAAATGTTTACTTCAGTCCCCAAAAGCTGTATGAAGTCAAAATCCAAAGATTTTTGTTCATTGTACTGTGTTTCAGTTTATGCAAATTAGCAAGAAAAGCAGCAAGGAAAATGGATTTCAATTTAACATTCAAATCGGGGCATTAACTGTTAACTTACAGAAAATATTTGTCAAAATAATCAGCAAGTATTCTCCCAGGTCACGTTGTCATAGCGTTGGTGCTGTAACCCTGGCGATGACAGCCACCGTGTAGTAAACTTACAATCAGTGGACTTGTTTTTGCACTCGTGTCAAGTTTCCCTAAGAGTGCAATGACATCAGCAGAATAGCTGAAGATGCACGCCAATGTTTTGACTAGCTTTAATTATTCATTAAAAATATGCTGTCTGTTTGTCCTGATAAGCCGCTGGCTCATTCACTTCTGTGCAGCCATGTGAGCACAGCTGATTTAGCTAACTGTACTGTAGCTGCTGCTCTCAACATTTCCGTCTGCCCAGAATCAATGTCCTCCTTCACGAAAACAACAACTTAAACTGAGCTGGCCTTGGATTGCCTGTCTCTTGCAGCTATTCCATTAAAATCAAATAAATTCATTTTGAATTTTAATGCCAAAAAACTTTACCATTCCTCCTTTTCCTAACTTATTTCAGCAATGTCTTTCTCCAGTAAATGCTCTATGTGGCTTTAACTTTCTGACAAAAAGGCAAAAGTTTAGAAATCCAATGTTAAAGCTTTGCCAACAATCGAGCTTGTTAGTGGCGGTGCGTAAGGTTTAAATTGGCATCTCAGAGGTGACAGGTGTGTGGTCCTGCATTGCCTGCATTTGTATTCATCTCACTTTATTTAAGAGGAGGTGTGCAGAGAGGGGAGCAGAGGGATAAAAAAAAAAAGGACAGTCTAATCAATTAAGCTTTCAAGGGCTCTGCTCTGGTTTCCCCCTCCTAATCAGACACAGCTCTAATTCTCCTCTGCCAAAAAAACACACAGGGTGGCCACCCTAATGAAGAGTGAGGTTCAGCCATGTCAGCCCACCATGAAGCCAGTGGGAGCTGCTGCTTGTTTTTCCAACATTTCCAGCTCCCAAACATCCTTCCAGAAGGATCCGATGTTCGAGATGCTCTAGTGCCACCTTCACATCTTCCCCAGTGATGGTGAAGTGGTTGTTTTGGCAGCAATATAAACCTGGACCCAATCCTCTCATGTAATGATCTGACAGCTGTGACCTTCATGGGAACCTGTCCAATGACCCTGCCGGTGGAAAGCTGCTGCTGCACCGGTCTTAGCAGACAGTGAGACAACTCTTCAGGGAGTGTGGTAGAAATAAGAGGAAATGTTTGGCGCAGGGAAGGGAACAGCTTGGAGACACAGTAATTTGTCTGGGTGTGAGCCTGCTGAGCAGAGTCAGGGTCGCACGGGGGTAAGGGCAGAGTGTATACTAACAGCACATGATGAGCGTGCTCTGCCACTGGAGCGTAAAGTCACAGGGCATGGTGAAAATAACCCATGCTGAACTCTACTTTTGACTCATTTTGAAGAAACACAGAAAGTCTTTTTTTTTTTTTTTTTTCCTCCTGAGTGACTCATAGATCTTTACTTAAAAGTAGAGACCCACTGATTTTCACCGCGATCGGCTATGATCGGTGATTCAGTCTCAGATATGCAATTCTGTGTCAGTCAGATTTACACTCATGCGCCACAGAATGGTTCACGTCACACCCACAATAACACAGACACAGCTACACACACGCTGTCAAGATACAGCTTGTGATCTGTGATTCCTGTAAGGCCAAAGTAAACCGTCAACCTGGAAAACATTTGAAACGACTTAATCAGACACTTAAAACAACATCAACCTGCTGAAGTTGTTCACTAGCAAAGGCAAAGCGTCGCTGCTGTGCCTCGGATAATGGCCGCCAATAATGATAATCAGCCGTCGCTGGTGAGCAGTCCCTCATGTGAAGAGTTGTAACCAGAAAGCAGTCTCGTGATTTCTGTTGCAGAATGTTTGTGTAGCTGTCAATTATATTTCTAAGAACGAAAATCAGGATTAGCTGCTGAGACGTTTCAAAAAAAATCTGAAATCAGAATTGGTCAAAAAAAAAAAAGAATTGCAATTTGTGCATCTCTAATTAAAAGGATTACAGGTGTCAGTCAAAGTCGGCACAGGTCACTGTGTGGTGCTATCTCCAGATTTTTTTATCTTTTGCTTCAGCTCACGTTCCAATCCCTAAATTCAGACTTTATAGCTCCGCAATATTTGAGAGTTGCCTTGTTTTCCGCTCATGCGTGACCCTTCATTCATTTTCTCCACACTACTCTGAAAAAAGTCACTCACTCGATGACTTAGCTTTTGCTGTGCAGAGCAGAGGTGTATTCTCGGGCCTGTAGCACCGGTCCGTTTGCCATACTGTGAATGTAATTAAATCCAAGAGCTGCCAGTATTTACCGGGGGGGGGGGGGGGGGGTAGCAGCAGCCTCTCTGTGCTCCTCAAACAGCTCTCCATCTGTCTGATTGGATTGTGGTCCCAGGCAGTACCAGACATGACATGGGCACTGGAGGAGGCAGCGCAGACTGCAGGTCCCCCCCAACATTGCCTCATGCTGTTTTTAATACAATATGACCTAGCCAGGGGGATTCGGCAGAAGACGATAATAATAATAAAAAAAAAGTGTTTGTTTATGTATATAAACATGATAAGAGCAGTTACATTACTGTTTTCACTGTGATGTTTTGTCTTGATAGAGGAGCACAGCTTTGACAGATAACAGATACAGTGTAGACTATAAAACGTTTAGTGTCAGCAGAGTATTGAAAGGGGCAAAGGCACACAGATTTACTGTCTAGTGGGTTTAATGACTTAATGGTACAAAGACCCAATAGGAAAATCGCAGATGAAACACAGATCTTATTTTAATTGATTCCCTTGACAATATAATGCATATTGGAGGGTTTTCAAGATTTAAGCAGGACTATCTGTGACTGGAGTGGCTTGGAAATATAGTGTGAGATGGTCCTAAGACACACTGGGGGATATTTATACATTTACTAAATTAGCATTGGAGGTGAATCGTTTTGCATTGCCACAGTTTATTCATTTAGTGGCGTCTTTAGTAAGACTCCAGATGTAAATGAGCCCAATGTTTCTGATTTGTACGAAGTGGCACTAAAAAAGATGTTATTTGGTTTTTTTGAAGTGTGCTGCAAATAAATCCCCCCAAAAAAGTTTTCTGATTAGTTGGTTAAAGAGAAGACATTTTTGGAACTTCATTCATCTCGCAAGAGGAAGGCTATATGAGGAAATGTGAAACAGTCTGATGTTTTTAGCTCAAGAGAAAGATATGTGACTGAATGAGAAATATTTATGATGTTTGGGAAAATGTTTGAACTCTTTTGACTAGATTATTTCTGTAAAAAGAAAATAATATATCAGCCTAGGTAATGACTAGGTAAGTGGCTTCATCAATCATATTGTGCTGGATTTCAGCCCTGCAAGGGTCCACTTCTGCAGAGCTACAAAGTTCAGTACCAGAGCCGACCTGTTACCCACAATTATTCCGAAATCAAATGTGGACACACCCCACCCCAGCCTCGTTAATGAGTCCCGCGACTTATATTAATGAGTTGGTAATGAAACACAGTCACTCGCTTCAAACTCATCCAGAATGTATTTATGCAGGGATTGCACAATTGCTGGTTTTGAGGTTATCTGCCATTTTGTGTAACATACTCTCTCATTCATGTGAGCGCTCAATAGGTCAGTTTCCACTTGTTGATATATTATATAAGTGACACAGAGTTAACTGATTATGCAGTAATGATTTGTCCACATATCCCAAGTGACTCCCCGTTGGTCACTTAGCTGCATTCTTAGTTTTGGACTGATGGTGAATTCAGTGGTGCAAATTTGTTTCGTAGGCAAATACCGAACACGTGCGATATTTATCGGTGTGGCCCAGATGAGAATTATGAACAGTTCGGGATGTGGATCTGTAAAGTGATGACATTACTAGGTAATCTGGGCTGAACATCGGTACCGACCAAGGTCCAGAGTCAGACGCAGATTTCTCCTCCCATTCCTGAATTAACCCTGATTCCACCCTCTGGAGCAGAGTTGAATCAGGCTTGAATCCGGCCCACACTCCTGTTGCCTGATCCAAGCATTACCTGAGACAAAAGCCTGATATTTGATGTACGGTATGTCTTTGATACGATCATGTGAGACTCTTGATTGAAAGCTGCTCTTTGGTGTGTTTCACTGAAAGGCATGAAATAGCATCGCCATTGTGCCATTTCCAGCTGATTAGACACCGTTACCTTCTGTTCCTTGGACAGTTGTTCCTCAGCGAGTACAAAGACCACGAGGACGGCGTGTCCTTGTCATTAGCTCAGCGTGGAAGCACCAGTCTTTACCTCACCAGGAGCTGTGGCTGGACATGTGAACAAAGAAACTAAAAAATGAAAAACTGTGTAGAGCGAAGGGGAGAAGAGGCAGAAGCAGATAGATACCCCCTGATTATGGCAGTTAGGGCTCATTGTGTGTGGCAAAAGGTAGTGATTGAGGTTGGGGCAAGTTCTTGGAAGTCAGAGCCAGAGTGACTGAATGAAAACAATGACAGATAGGATGAGGCCCTCTTGATGTGGGCTCTGTGTGGAACCAGCAGGGCCGGACATGGAGCTGTGGGAGAGGGCAAAGGAGCCTCCTGTGGAGACAGTGATCAAACATGGTGTTCAGTATAACGATGTGTAGATAAAGACCTAGCCTTTGGTCTGATCACTGGGAGGAATGCTGGGAAAGAAAAAGAGAGAGAGAGAAAAAAAAAACAAACAAAATGAAAGACATCTCGGAACATTTGGGTGTGGCAATGTTCCTTTAAGACAGTGAAAGAAGCAAGATATATTTGAAATGTTACCCTGCCGTTTCAGAGTTTTCCATTTCTTACTATCCCCCCGCCCCCCCGTGTACCCCTCATTCACTCACAATAATAAAACAATCTTTCTCTTTTTTTTTTCTCCCAATCTCTCTCTGCAGAGTCAATCTTAGTGAAATCGTTTTTTCAGGCAATTCACCAAGGTTACACAGGAACGAATCTCAGAACATAGCCATTTAGCTGTTTATTCAGTTTTTCCCCAAACATGCACAAAGTGAGGGGGTGCCTAAATTGCACTCAAAGCCCTTTTGCTTCACACGCATGCCAACAAACATAATTTTAATTTACTGTAGAGTGCACATATTGTTGTTGACAGTTGGTTTATTGTAAGATTTTATGCAATTACTGCACTCACAGCAGATCGCAACGCCTGAGCCAAGC
Organism: Seriola lalandi dorsalis; assembly: GCF_002814215.2. NCBI lineage: Eukaryota > Metazoa > Chordata > Actinopteri > Carangiformes > Carangidae > Seriola > Seriola lalandi. The sequence continues at coordinate 1,389,605 of NW_019524830.1, read as the reverse complement.
CCCGTCCCTCAGTTATTATTAATGAGTTATATTCTTCACTGTCTTCGTCTGATTCTAATTACATTCGAACAAAATTTCATTCAGATACCAGACTATGTGCAGGATCACCCATTAGAGGGCACGCTTCAGCCTTATCCTTAAATCACCACAACACTTTTCTTCTTCTTTTCAATCTTTTTCATTTTCTTTTTAACCTGCCTCTTCTTCAATTTGTATTATATGCCCCTCTTGGGCTCATCTACCATACTCAACTTTGTTTTTTCTCTTCTTTCTTTCCTCCTCTATTTTCATTTTTTTTCCTGTGCACAGCCTTTCTCTCGCTTCCCTCTCTTTGTCTTTTCCCCAGCCATGCAATCTCTCCACCAGCTCCCTGTTCAGCTGAATGTCGGCATTCATCACATCATCCAGGAACAACTCAACAGTCCCCACTAACATGCTGTGTTAGAGAGCAAGATGGGATGTGAGATAAAGCCTCTATGTAATTTCCCCACAGCTGTAAATTGGAAAAATAAAAATCTATGAAATGGAGGCAATGTGGAACTCCTCAGACGAACTCCAATAAAAGATATCAAATCAGCATTTTCTAGATACACTTCCACGAGGTAATCGCATACTCCTTGAACTTTTCTTTGCAGCTGGAAAATCTGATATCAAAGCTCCTGTGTATGACAGAGTGAGCTAGAAATAAGCTACAGGGGGAGGTAAAAGGAAATAATACATTATAAGGCTAATAATACATTATTGCTTTGGATTAAATATGTATCTCCTTGATGTGATGTCTTACTTTTATCTCTCTGTGGTGCTTGTTCACTTCAGCACTTCAACATGTTGTACTGTATCTCATATGCAAGACAGCCACATGTATAATCCACAGTGTGTGTGACACAGAGCGGGCTGGTGGTGGCAGTGGTGAAAGTGAAGAACTCTTTATTCCGAGGAGCACTTTGTGCAGTCTGTGAGCAACTGGGACAGGGGCTGTGAAAGCCCTCAATTTCAGTTTTCCTTCTTTTAACTTCAGTTGAAGATTTTTATGCATTTCTATTGTGAAATTTTTTAAAAATAAACCAGCAATTTAAAAATACAAGTTGTTCTTCTCTCAACCTATCAAGAAAAGTAAAAACATTTTTTAGTAATTAAATAACTAAAATATTCTTTTGGCATCTGGACAGGGGTTGAGAAAAGATGACAGTATTACCAAGAAATTAGTTTTGTAAACATGCTGCTTGTTCATAAGCTTTTTCGGAAAGTTTTTCTTTTCTCTAAGCAAGAACTAAATACCATTTAACCACATGTTTTATATGATTAAATGTCAACACTACAGGGATCACACGTTTCATTTAATTCCTTTCATGCTGTATTTACTTGATCCTAAAAACTTATTCACTTGATGAAAAAACCAATATTGCCAATCCCCAAATCCCGAAAAGTAAACACGGCGATTGTGTTCAACGGATTCAAGTTTGTCGTGCCAGTAGTATTCTGTCTTCTTGTTTTTCAGATTGGAGAAATTTGCCAAATTTAAAGCAATAGTTTGACATGCTGGGAAATGTGCTTATTCACTTTGTTGATGAGAGTTAGATGAAAGGATTAATTTCACTCTCATGTCTCTACCAACAAGTCCTACAACCTGAACAACCATATAGGTTGTTTTTTTTTTTTTTCAACCCTCCGATACATAGGAGTGTCTCTCCATTGGTGGCAGGTGTACTGGGACTTGATAGTCATGGTAACAGTAATGGGTGGCGTACCTACCTTCTCCACCATGGTTACTATAATAAAGGTCATGGCTTGGTTAGGATTAGGCACTAAAACTAGGCTCCTTGGATAGATTTAGGAAAAAATTGTGATTTGGGTTAAAGTAAGTACCTCTACATTAGACGATGTTTGTTGTCAGGGTTACAGTTATAACGTGGTTAACTTTGTTAATCAAACAAAATCATCGTACGAGCACCTAGCGCAATAATGAATGCATTATGTTTCATTTCTTTAATGGGGTTATTTCTTGGTTTGGACCAGTAACTTCCCGGGGTCTCCTCTGGTTGCCAGGCAACTGTTATCAGTCTTTATGCTAATCTAAGATAACCAGCTACTGGCTCCAGCTACATGTTTACCAGGCATCTAGGAGAATTAAATCATAAAATACTGAATACAGTGGTGAACTCATTTTGTCAGTGCTATATTTCTTACATGTTCAGAAGTCAGATTTGCAAGACTCATCAGCTAAACTAAAATACTTTGATTTAAAATTGCATGGTATTACAATGGAAGCAACCAAAGTGATTAAACTTTTTGTGTTAGTTTAAACAACATTCTATTTCAAACCTGAACAAATGGAAGTTGTACTGACCAAGGTTTGTGCTCTATGGCTTGTAGAATGAGAGAACAGCTGTGATTTCAAATTTTTTACCGCAAAAGCAAAGACCGAATTTGTGAATTTCTACAGATAAAACTATTAAGGCCGGAGGCCTGATGTGTGGGAGCTGTGTGGCTCTAAAGTCTTTTTGTTACACTTTCTTTTAACAAAAAAGAGAGAAAAATGGTTTTCCAGACTGTCTTAGAATAGCCAAGCAGGCATTAAATATTGCATCAGCCTTGTCAATTTCATTCTTCTTTCATCCAATTGTTAAATCTATTTTCTACTTTCACAGTTTGAGGGTCACAGAACAATAATGTATATCCAGCCAACATTTCTTTTTCAAGTTGACATCGAAAATCACAGACTCCAACAAATGAACATGAAACTCAAATAACATGCTGCTTCATCAGTTACTTTGTATCATGCGAGTGCTGAATTACTGCAGTTTAGCAGGACCTTAATTACAATAGTTGTCACTTCATATAATAATATGACTTTATAAGCGTTACAGAGAGGTTGTCCAGATAGATGTAGTGTATGTCTTCTAGTAGATTCATGAATATGTAATAGAAAAAGATTATTAACAACATGCAGGCAGTTACTTTCATAATAAAACAGGAAAAAGGTTAAATAGAAATTGAAATCTCTCTCATATCCTGTCTGTTCCATAAGATTACACCTCTCATACATGACACATCTTATCATCTCCTCAGGGAGCCTGACTCACCAGCAGATTTATATGGAAAACAGCTGGACTTCATTGAGTAATGGTTAGTGAGTATGACATGTAAAATGACTGTATACATATCAGACCTCATTAGGAAATCTGCTAAACTGAGTTTTTCTTACCCTTATGAAACTTATCTAATAAGCATGGGTAAAGTGCCGCCGGCACGTCCTCAGGCTTTTCCCGGAGCAAATGCAAGCTCAGTTAAATGTATTTTGAAGCCGTGAATAGTTCTTAGAAAAACACTGTGTATCCCAGGACTATTTATATGCTGCTGCATTCATAATAAAGGCGTTCAAAACAGCTTCTGATCTTAAACATTTTCAAAGGTACTTGACTATCTTTACTAGAGTGGTAAAACAAAGGGAGTGAAGGTGGCTGTAATGTGCTGTTAGGTTCCAGGTGCGTCTATCTCTGTGGTTCCTCGAGATGAGAACTACTCAAATGCATCCTGAAGAATTCTTTTATTCCTCCTGTAATGAGCCAATAGCCGGCGGGTAGCTGTTGTCTCCAGCTGTGTCTTATTCTGTATTGATAGTTTCCCTTTCAAACACACCTCATCCACCCCCTGCGGCCTGGAGTGCCAGGTTGCCACTGTGCTTCAGAGTTTGCCCTGACACTAACTCTAATCTTTACACACAGCAAGCAAAGAGACACAGAGCTCCTTTCAGAAGAGGAAACAAGGGCAGGTTGTGTTCATAGAATATGACATATGTCTGAAAATGGACTCATGTTATGCTGATATGGCTCTTCCTGAGGCATTCAATTGACCGTCCACAGCAGGTGACCACTGATTAATCTTTCTGCCAAGCTGACATTCAACCATCAGTGTAGCAGAGGGACTATATGGCAGAACTGGAGTGAGAAACGGTGAGGAGAAAAAAGGCTGAGAACGCTTATGTTGTATCCACAGGGATCTTCAGCACCGGCACAGACGTGAACTACTGTGTCACATGTAAAAGAGAGAACTCCTTTACCCTTCGTGATATGCTGCTGCACATGTTCATTGTTCGTCTTAGCTGTGTTCACAGCAGCAGCACTGTCAGTGTTCAGGCAGAAACCTTTCTCATAACTGTGGCCAGAAATAAGAGGGATAAAGAAAATGCCCGTTTAACAGAAGCAAAGCTGATCTTCCAATTATCTCTTATCCACATTTTGTTTGTCTGGCAAATTTTATCAGTTGTGGGTTGGACGCTAATTAGAACTAATTAGTTTTCTCTCTACCCTAAAATTGGGGTAAACAAAGCCTGAATGAAAGCTCAGTCCGATAAAACATCTCTGCGGAGACTAACTTCGCTTGGTAACCTGGGGCATGTAACCGGCTGTGGGGAGTCAATTTGATTTGGTGCTTTGGTGATAAATCGGTTAACAAACCTGAGCTGATCTGGCCATTAGTAAAGAACACAACATGTTTTTGTTTTTTTGTTGGCGTTATATAGTGGTTGTAGTAGGAGTAATTAACAGAGTAGTAGTCTAATGAGTCCCCCTGCTGAACCTCATGAGAGAAATTAAAGCTGCTGGTTCGAAGGTATGCTCCAAGTTCATCTTCATGGAGGTGGTGGGCGAGTTTATCGATTATCTCCTGCTGGGTCTGTCAAGTCTGAGAAAGCCAAGCCGAGGAAGTATGCAGCTCCATCCCTCCTTACCACAAGTTCAAGGGAAACGAAGGGATTTTATTTTGCTTTGAAGAGGCCAAAATGGATGAATTCCAAGGGCAATTTGTGTTGTAATTAACTTGAAGTAACATACACATTGTCACAGGCATGATTTGTTTATAGGATGATAAACTACACTGCTTTAAAGAAACACTTTTAAATGAACTAAAAAAGTAATCGGAGAGGGATTTAGACTATTAGAGTAATTAGCAATACTGTGACTGTTTTTAAACAACTAACATGTTTCCATTTGATGCTATTTTGTCCCTAATAAGAAAGAATGAAATAAGAGTATATACAGTATTTGTATTATATTTTCACTAATATATATTTTTTAACATTTACAGCATTTACACTGTCTTCAGCTCCAGTTCTCCAAATCATGCCTGAAACCAGAGTGGCTAAATAAGAAATAAAATCAGCAAGAAAATCTTTCAAACAAAATATAAGCAAAACAAAGAAGACCAACCTAATATGTCACCTAATTGTTCATTAATTATATCATAAATCACTGTGACAATGACAGCTAGTCCCAATTACAAATGTCATGGTTGGCCTGGCCCTCTATCAAGCTTCATTGTCTCTGGAAACCATGTTGTGTAAGAATCACCTTGTTTACTTAATGCCATAGCGCTAGGTCAGAATATACGAATAAACATCCGAACACACGGATTTTCTTTCTACCTGTTGTAGGATCATAACAACGTATTCTATACACATATTTAAAACATGTTGCATTCAGCAAATGTGTTAAGATGCTTTACTTTACTATAAGAATCATAAGCTATAGATTGAGGTTTGAAAATGTGGAAACTGAATTAAACCACCAAAAGATGTTGAAAAATCTAACAAGGGCCTTTATACAATATTAAACCTGTTGTTTAACCCATTTTTCTACAACAATGAAATATAAGATACTGGAGACACCGCTGCAGCTACCTCAGACTGCAAGGTCTCGGGAAAAACACCGGCTTTCACAATTCTTCCAAAAATAATGAAAATATGTATATTTATACAAATGGTGTATTAAAAAGGCAAGGTGAATAATTTGAATCAATTTTATGAAGTCCAAAGTTGATAAAATTGTTTTTATTTAACTTTAGGTCGCCCTATTTAGCACCCATAAGCAGAATATTAACAGGCCGCAGATTACAGCTCTTATCAGCCAGCTTTAACATATTAATCAGAATAGTGTTGTAACTATTTATTCAGTTCAGTCAGACCTCATGCAGATCACTTCTGTTACTGTTTCATCATGCATGCACTGTTAAAGCAGATGAGGTTCAGGTGTTACAGCGCCACAGGTCAGCGGGGTGTCCTCCCAACCTGTTGGTTCCCCGAACCCCGCGCGATCACCCAATAAGGACTCGGCCCTGCTGCAACTTATCCTTTTTCCTCTTCCTCTGCCCCATACATTTGTATTCTGGTTGCGTCCAAATGCCGGCAGTGACAGCTATTTAGCATTATATTTGAATGCCTTTAAAAGGACCTCTTCAAAGGAGCACAGACATGGTAACAGGGAATATAACAAATAGCAGATGGTGTTGAAACTCTATGTTCACATCAGGGGGCGATGCAAATGTTCATCATTCATAAATGCTGAGGACAACTAATTTGATAAGAGAATACGCTCCACATGCTTCCTTCATCATGTGTTTTTTGTGCACTATGAACTACACAAGACTAAATGTATTTGTTTACAGAACACACTGGAGCCAGAACGGGGGCGGACAACAATTAATAACAATAATAATAATAAAGTTCATAAGTAAAGTTATAACATTCATCCAAGCCAGTTAGAACATTGGCAATAATGTGCTTTAAATCCCATTATCACCCATTGTGTAATTCAAATGAAATCGAAGTGATCTGACATCTGATTAAATTTGATTATGAATTGTGTATGTATGTGACATGAAATGCAGATCCAAAGTGTAGCAGTTCTCAGTCTGTGGTCTGTATCACCAGGAGCCACGTGGCTCCTTTTGAGTTGTCACCCACTCATGTTCTAATATACGAACGCAGTTGAAGGGATTCTAGGAAGAGTGCAGTACGCTGTAAAAAATCCCTGTGGGCTCACTGCTTGTTTGTGGACCACTGCGCAAAAAAAAAAAAAAACACCATTTTGATCTGGAAGTACCCTGATGAGAAGAGGGGAATGTATTTCCTGCCATATTATTGTTGTACAAAAATGGTGTGGGCTAGGCTGAGATTAAACGGGAGTTGACGTGGAAAAAGCTCACTCGCCTATTACGTCGTCTAAAGCTGGATGAGTGATCGAAAGAGGTCAATCATTATGGATGCAGTGAAGAAAATTCTCCTGTCCGAAAAGGTTGTTATCTGTTGTGTACTCTGAAGAGGTGAAATGATAGACTGCGGATAACTATCAGACTGTAAACACACAAATCAATTTATTAGCAGGAGTAATTGATGGGGCTGCAGCACTTGACCAGTATCACATTGTAATTTTCATAGCCGCCGCTGTGCCTTACATAGTTAATCATGCAGCAAAACCCGAAATGATTTTAATACTCATGTGGCAAGTGATGGATATTTTTGCTGGTTGCACTGTGGCACCGCACGTTGAAGCTCAATCAAAGATTAATGCAGGGGAAGACGTAGCTACTTAAAGATTCACTGTGTTACAGTTTACTCAAGAGAAGTCGTTTGTAGCCTCTAATGACTAATGGCAATCAATCTAACTTAAAATACTAATCATAACTGAGCTCCGTGGGTTTGATTGATCTTACAAATGAGTGGCTGAAAACTGAATGAAGGAAAAGGGGTACGTACTGTAGAATTGTTTTTAGAAAAACACAGACTCATGTAGAAGATTCAAGACTAAAAACTTCTGTCTGATTGGCTGTGGGAGCAATTCATCCAGTGTCCATATTGAGGTCAGTTTTAAGACACCTACTGCCTCACCCCAGGTCTCTGATATCTAATCAATAAATAATTTGTGAGTGGATCTGCACTACCAATCCCGCATCTATCACTCACTGATCTCCCTTTGTATCATTCCATGAATATATAGGCCACTGCCTGCATGCTAAACTAGACAGGAGCTGTGAAATTCCCTCTCAAATCCCCTTGCTATATGTGCCTTCTTGGATTCATTATCAACTGTATTTTCTGGAAGGTTCGATGTCTCTCTGCTGCCTCATAGTTTTGGCCTCGTCGACGGAAAAAAACACGCACGCACACACACACACACACACACACACACACACACACACACACACACACACACACACACACACAGTGAACTTATCTCATCGTCTTTGCTCTGAAAGTCTCATTGTTCTGCATCATCCGCTTGTCTCTTGACCTTATCTCTGTTCTTGCCAAATGGACAAAGCAACAGTACACTCATGCATCCTGTCACCGAGTGCCACACATAATTGGACTGTTAGACTCATCGCCCGAGCTGATCTTCTGTGGTTTACTCTCCTTCTCTGTCTCTCTCACTCTGTCACTTGTTATCCCTCTTTACTTTTTTTACCCAATCTATCCTGTCCTCTCTCAGCGCCCTCACTACCCCTTCCTCTAATCCCTCCCTTTCTCTTAGTCACTCTGATCCACTCTCTGCATATAGACCTGTATCACTAGGCAGTGGGAGCTACAGACAGAGGCAGGATACAGAGGTCATTTTACAAGTGTAGCCGCTAATTAACAGAAATGGAATGAATCATTTCAAAGGGAGATGGTGTGGACACACAATTCAGCTCTCCATTTCATCTTGTTGTGTTTTTTTTTTTTTTTTTCCTCCCTCTTGCACAGTGTTGCTTCCCTTTCGAAAGTACTCCAAAAACACTTGATTGCTTCTATTTCCATGGACACAGACACCTCTCCCTGCTTGGATTAGCATGTTTCGAAGAGTGAGCGCCACTTGGACAAATCCCCCCCAATTTTCTCATTCTGGAGATGACATTTAATTTCACATGTGCAGCTCCTGCTCTGCCAGTGTTCACTATTTATTACGCTTACTGACCTTAATGCGAGGTGTCTGAGACTCAATATACGCCCACATGTCTAGTAAGAGCAAGTATGGATCCCTATACAATCTCTTGTAGGGGTGCGCATACATAATAATACATAATCAAAATATAGCTATAGTCTTCCGAATCACTTTGACTTCCGAATGACGTATTTTTGGAACGTTTCATATTGAATATACTTTCTCACTAAAATGAGAGAGTACATTTATTTAAGAACTGCACTGTACTTAGTGATACTTACCATTTTGTTAGACTATAATTTCACTCCTCTGCATTTCAAAAGAGAGTTTTTACAAGTCTACTTTTTATCAAGGCTACGGTTACATGTATAAAATGAGCTTTTAAAATTTGGGTTTGAACCATCCATCCCTATTCTCTACCCATTTATGCTGCTCAAGGCCTGATTACCAACCAGGCAAAGAGGGCAACTGCCCCTGAGGCCCTATATTCATTGTTTGTCAGTTGGTTTGTGGTAATTTGTTTGAAATTTACATGGTGCATATTCTGAAATAAAATTATGTCTAACTGGATTGCCACAATATTTGTACATAATAGTGTTTTCTTCCTTTTATTCAGTGGCTGTCTCCCTGGGCAAATTTGTTATTTTAAATTGTAGCACCTTGATATTGTTGTTTTGTGCTTCATATTTTGGTGCTTTTATATTATTTTAATTTTTTGTATCTCTGACTAAGTTGGGATCTGATTGGAAATGCAATTGCATTTTACCTGTCGGAGAGGAAGACACGCTCTCTTTACTCTTGAATCTCTCAAACAGCTGAGGTGTCAACAACTCATTTCTTCTCAGCTACCCACTATTAAGCTGATTTAGCAGTGGGTAATAGTCGGGCTTTGCTCAAACAGAACTAGTTTGCAAGACGCATTGTCCGACCAAGTTGAAATCATAAGTGTTTTTTTTTTTGTAGGTCTTCTGAATGGCCACACTCAAAGGTGGAGTGTTTAGTCGGCTGTCATGGAGATGGATGCAACATTATACCATTTAAATATGTGGACAAACGGCACACATTTTCAGGCAGTCTCTCCTGGAAGGCATTTATAGTGTTGTAGTCTGTTGTTCAGATGAAAAAATAGTTGTGTAACAAAAACACACACACACACACACACACACACACACACACAACCGGGTAATCACAGTATGAAGTGGGTGTGAATGTCGGTTCGCTGGTTTCAAAAAGTGACTGAAATGGTGGCTCGCAGCACCCCCCCCTAATCTGATGTATGTGGGTGGAGAGGGGGTTTCTGCAGCTATTGGACCAACTCATGAGCTGTTCTGACGGCGTATGCTGGCATCTTCAGGGTCACGGGTTGCTGGAATCTATCGTCATGCATAGGGTGTGAGGCAGGGTACATCCTGGACAGGTCACCATATCTATCACACAGCCAAGTAATTCTATAAAGAAACACGAACATATACCCACTAGAATTGACAACCTGCGTTTGGAGTATAGGAGGATAAAACGGGATGGAACAGACGTGCGAGCCAAAAAGTTAACGCTGTAATTAAATCTCGCACAATACTACTGTACATCTTATTGTTTACAGCCATAATCGGATAAGGAAGCAAGTACATCATGGAGGTGTAACAGTTAATCAGTTAACACTGATCGCTCATGCACAGTACAAAAGTACGTGCAACACTTGGAAGGTATTGGCAAGAAAAGGCTTTTCACAGATGAAAAAGGTATTTCACAGATGGAGGAGGTGAAATATGTTCCTGCTACAGCTCCTACTCAGTAATTTTACCCTTGGAACGGTATGGCTTGTGTCATGGATAGGCTAACATGACCTACAGCTAAAATGTTCAACTGAACTTCTAATCAATAATTCAAGCATGAAAGCAGCCATCCTCATCACATGCCTTTCAATGCAGAGTTCTTTGAATGACAGGCAGACGTTAAGTGTGTGTGTGTGTGTGTGGAGGTATGGAGATGGTAAAAGCAGAGATGTCTCGTTACAGGTGATGATATGATTGATGCCGTAGTTCTGCCTCTGCAAAGGAATCAATGACATGGCTGCTGGTAGGAATCAAGCTCACAGCTGTCAGGAGAGGGAAGTGCAGCTCGGCGTAGATTTGAGACGGCTGGACAGATTGCTTTAAACAAAATTAAACCACAATGGGATGGTGGATATTGGAAATGTTTATTTATGTTCGTGTGTGAGAGAAAGTAGAGAAAAAGAAAAAGAGAAGGGGGGAGTAAAGCTTTTATGAGTTTCTGTGAGGTGATAGAAGGGCATATGGGGGAGGAATGGGAAGGGTTGCAACACAACAAACCGAAAAGACATTTTGAATTCTTTCGCCATTGATTTTAGTGAAACATTAAGGAGAAGCGTTTCAATTTCACATCATCCATCTCACCAAAGTGAAACAGGTCAGCCTGCTGGTTGGAGTATGCTTCGTGTTGCATTTCTTCATCACATAATTTTCCCTGCACAACGAGTCTCTTGATGTTCCAGACTGGATTTTATCAACAGCAGTTCTTCACCCTCGGACAGAAACTCGTACGCAAACTCAATATGAAATATAAGATTTAAATATATAATGACTGTTGGGTTGAGGCTGAAACAACTGCGCTCACACACTCCCCTCACTCACGCTCTCTCCCAGTCACCTCAAAATGGTTGGAGGTCATTGTTAATGGCGTCAAGAAATAAAAATTGCTATCTGTTGTTATTCCAAGGAATCTGTCTCTCATGTGCCCCTGCCATAGGCCACATTTCATTAGTCCCATCAGCAAGGTAATTCAGAGTAAAACGTGAAGGATAAATTACAGTGCGTGAGAAGCATGTTAAACTGAGCACAATGCTGACATATCTAGCCTCGCTTGAGGGGTGCTTCATGGAGAAGATGAGACATTGTCATTCTTTGACTTTTTGCATCGTGCTATGAAATATTCTTTTTCATAAATTTTTAAAGGCAGTGTTAAACTAAGCTAATGCTATCACCAAAAATAGTTAATACCATGACATTTCAATCACATGTATAGATGCCAAACAGAGGCAGAATCATGTTTTGAGTGGAATATCCCTTTCCTTTTTCATTTTAAATATTTTAATACCGTGGGCACTTGGTAACCAACCTGGTAGAACGCGTACCGCGTGCTATGACTGAATACGTATCGTAGAGGCCTGAGTTCGAGTTCGGCCCGGGCCCTTTGCTGCATGTCATTCCCTCTCTCTCTCTCTCTCCCCTGACTGTCCTGTCTATCTCTACTTCTGCCATAGATATAAAGCAGAAAAAAAAAATACATTTTACATTACTGTGATATAATACAGTGACTGAAAAACAAACAAAAACTACTGTGATATAAATTTTAGGTCATATCACCTTAACCAATGTCAGCACTAGAACGAAAAGTGCCTTCTTTGCTCTCGTCCATACCTTTTAACTTCAACTCACACTTTCATCTGAGTGGGTGTACAGAAAATGTTTGTAGGTGCAAAAGTATATATGAAGTCAAACAGTTCCTACTGTAGATGGAACAAGTGTTTTCAAATACATCACTGCTACGGTTTCCGCTTGCATTTGACTCAGATTGACAGAGATGATGGATAGCATGTGTTCTGCTGCGTCTCCCAGGCTGAATCAAATAGAAGACACTCACTGGAATAAAACAGGGGGATTCACTGGTTTGTGACTGTCAAATAATCTGCCAAATGTCTCTTTGTACCTATGTCACAGAAGAGTCAGCTCCACCAGGCAGATGCTGAGGAGAAGCTGCTAAATCATCACATATTACAAATGTAAATATAATGTGAAAGCACTGGGGATTGTGATGAAAAGCAGGTGGAGTCTATTAGAGAAAATGAGGTGTTCAATTAAAAGATAAAAATACATTAAAGAAAAATGTATTTACCCTCTTTTATCTTTACTATTCACTCATCCATTATCCATCATCATAGTGCTACTACAGTACTAAACCTTTGTCATTTAATCCTATTACTGTATTTTAACCAGATGCTAAATTAGTGACCAAAAAAAAAGAAAAAAGAAATAAGAAAAGAGCTGTAGTGCAGGTGTGTCCCAGCAGAGTTTCAAGTTTAGGGTTCTTCAAACGGTTATTAGGTGAATTAGAGGGAAAGCCACAGAGGGAAGATAGTCATGGGAGCGAGATCTGCGAAAGTCATCTTGGCAGGTAGTGAACGATTTATGCTGAGTAAGGCCAAAAAGTTTTGGACGAGACGAGCGGACGTACATCATAATATTCCATTCTATGGGGAGAGAGACTAATCATTCCTTCAGCTTGTGGTCGAGCACCATGTGAAGTGCAGTTTATTGTAATGGATGACACAAGCACTGGGTTTGGGTAAAGGACATACTACTTTATGGTGATACTGGCACAATTTCAAACCGCCTCTGGATATATTAAATTGGTGTTATTTAGAAAAAAACAATATTCAGCTAACTTAAACTATACTTTATATTATACTATACCAAAAAACTGGTATGGCATCTTTCCTTAGAACCCCACTGCCATCTACATGTCCACTTTTTCAAACCTTACACCCAAGCTCATAATGTAGACTTACTGTATTAACACTAAAAGAATATTAACACTGACGCCCACGGTGAGAAAACCCTGATGACATCATCAGGGCTTTTAGAGTTGATAAAGCTCCTCCAGAGGCACAGACAACATTATACAGCTGTTTTCACAGGCTACATACTCCATATGACAAGTAAACGGAATCTTAGGTGTAAAATTGTGGGAGTTTTATTGCTATCAAAATACAAATTTGTTTCAGTAGAACTGGATATATTAAGCTCAGACTCTACAGCATTATCCTTGTCAAATGAAGGTGCTTAAAAATCTTGCTGCAGATAACATTCATAAAAAAAAAAAAAAAAGAAAAGTAAAGTACCTATTACAGAAATATATTCACTAAACACAATGCACATTATTATGAAACTCTTAAGCTCCAAACAATTACAGCTGGAAATCTTTAGTGTAACTGTGTCCAATCCTCAGCTGGCTACTCAGTTCCCATCCAGGGGGATATATTGACATCAAGCAGCATATGAAAGAGAATTAAGGACATGATTATGGCCTTTGCAATTAGCCGATATTTGTTATTGTTTTAGTTTCCTAAATTAGAGCGAGTTGCGACAGAATGGTGTTTTTCCTCAGTCAAATGCTGATCCTCGGCTCAGAGGGTAGGAAGCACAGCGTAAACATGCAATCTGGTAATAGAAACTGAAGTCTTTGATATCGGTCCCCATGGGCGGCATCAGCTTGAATTCTGCGATGAGGTTGTGTGAATCCTAACAGAAGGCTCCTACTGCAGGGTCAGACTACGCTGGGTAACGACACGTGCTGAATACATTTGAAAAACACTGTGCTTTGATATTCAGATCAGCCAGCACTCTGTTGGGAAGAGCCTTAGTATTATCATCCAAGGGAGACCATGTATGAAAATGCATGTTGACTCTATGCACTGACAAAAAGCATACAGGGATGTCGCATAGCAGCAACTCCCAATCTCACTTAATGACGATGTGTGGCTGCATCTGTCGTTTCCAATGGGGCATGTGTAGAAATTGCGTATATCTGAAAATGAAGTTGGTGAAATAGAAATGATGGGATGCACGGTTCGTTTATGACTATATATATAACAAATTAGTCAATTTGCTGCAATATCCAGTGCAGAAATCAGACAACCATTGTTATTGTGTTTTTTTTTGTTTTGTTTTTTTGGCAACATTTCCATGATTAAGGGAATAAACATAATGTCTTTTTAATCCACTGAAAAGGAACCTTACTGAGCAATCAATTGAATAAACTAGATAAAACATTCTGGATTGAATCTTTAATCATATTACTTCCTATCCCATCTCAAGATTTTAATCATTGCACAAAATTAATTTTCTCTACAGAAACAAGAATATTGTAGGTTATATGGGTTCTGTCCTCTGTCTAATCACCAGATAAAACACCAGTGGTTTTAATTATTGATAATTAACCTTATGAAATATGATTCATGCACCCATCCTGTCTTTTCTTCTCTTCTTTTCCAGCTCTCATTAATATATATGTTTTTAATATTCCTATTATGTATGTGGCCCTCCTCATTTATTCTCTAGTTTCACATACAGTTATTGTTGTTTTTTTGCTGCCTATAGCAGTAAAACTGACCTTATCAGGAGCACTTAATGTTATCAACAAATATATGTTCTGGACATGATCTCACACGGTCCGACACAGCTGCATAATCTGATCCATGTTATATTGAGCTGAGAGGTATCCTCCCTCGGTGATGGCTCTGCTTTTGCAAACTGTCCAGTAATGTCAGCTCATATCAGTCATATCATGCCCTACCTCTCATGTCCCCAGTCTAATTTCCATTGTGTGACCCAACCGCCCTCCTCTTGAAAGGCTGATCGTGGAGATGCTGCTCTCTTCTTCCGAGGATCTCATTAGAATCCCCTTTAGCCACTCGATCACTCGGCCTTCGTCAGTGACAAGTCCGTGTCATCTGCACACCAGCCAAGACGAGGATTTGACTGACAGGTCTTTTGTGCACTTATGTGCGTGCATGTGTATACGTACGCGCAAAGACACACTACACATGCCCATAAGACAAACACTGGTGAATTCACTTGACTGCATACGCACGCTTCTCTGCAACCCGAGTGTCCACATGCATGCGTGTACGCACACATGCGTGTTCGCGCTCTCAGGATTGTCTCTCCTCACATGCGTAATTTCATACGTGCCGAATTTACAGGCAAAGTGATCAGGCCTCCAGGGCTCATCAGATGGCTTAGTGCCTCTTCATACACCCTCAGCTGCTGTGGCCGGCATAGGTTTGCGATTGCCTTGACAGCTCCATTAAAAAAGAGAAGGTGATTGCATTCTGTTCCATTCCCATAGCATGCATGACTAACCAGGCTCAGCAGTCAGTGGGAGGAACCCACTTGAGCTCCGTTCCATTGGGTTTATGTCACTTTTAATACAAAGCTTTCATGTAAGGACGGCTCTACCTTTTACTACTGTCCTATGAACTGAGATTGTTAACAAAGGGATTCACTTGTATTTACATGCATAGAAAGGAACCTGATTACTTGGGGAAATAAAAAGATAAAAAAGAAAAAAAAACTGCTTTTAAATGCGGATGGTCGCCCCAGTAATTCTTCTCCTATTTTTTCTAATACTGCGATATTTTATTGTAGCATTAGTGCTTATTCTTTTATTTGTTATAGCATTTGTAGTGACAGCACAGTGAGAAGATGAGCATTGTAACTGCGATTGTGCTAATAAGTCTGATCTTATCCTTATCATACTGCAGGGCCAACGCTAACTAGCTGTTCCCATGTCTTCTATGGACCATCAACTGAGGAGGAAACTCGCTGTAGATTCCCCACAAGGGGGAGCTTGTCATTTTCAAGTAGCTTTTCCTTGTGTTCATCATTAGCGAGGACTTTGCTATGAACCAACAACACAGTAAAAGTACAGTATGTTTCCCTGCGACTCGCATGGACAGAAAAAGGCTAACCTCATACTTATTCATTTTTGTTAATGAGAGGATAGGGTCCACACAATAGTAATGATGCTATACATATATTTGTTTGCATAATAATAAGTCTGTAATATGATCTCTTGCAACAGTTACTATTCTTACAGGAAGTTTTTGAATAAGGCAAATGTGTAGTTTGTGTGTACAAGTGTGAGAAAAAGAACTAAGTGCACTTGCTGTGATAATAAGCAGAGCAGGGGAAAGGGTTATTATGTAAACAGAACTATTTAACAAATTCCTTACTCTAATTATAGCTGCGAAACCGTCAGCTACAACATCCAGTGCAGCACAGCTGGTAGAAACACATGCACGTGTTTGAATTGTACAAACAACATACAGTACTGTTCACTTGTTTGAGAAAATAGATGTTTCGACTTATTTTACTTTCATGTACATGCCCTCTGAAGAATATGTACATGGCCATGAAATATTTTTTCACTGGGCTACAATCCTCCCCAGTTACATGTTTAAGAAATGAGGTTATGAGGCAAAAAAACCTGCAATTTTATACGGCAGAACCTTCTTTGTTGAAAATGTGAAACATAAAACCAAATTCAGTCAAACATAAGTGAATATGAACATACTGTTTAGTAAATCTGCAAATAAAACAAAACTTTTAGTGACAGAGTTACTCTGAGCAGGGAGTGCTGCCAGCATCGGTGTACTTGCAGAGAACAGAATTATTAACATAACATTAAAACTGATCCAACCGACCGAGTTCACCACTGCTGAAGTTGAAGCAAATTGGTTCGGAGGGCTATTTATTCTAATCTGAGTGGTAAATGCATAGTGTCAACATCAGGATTAAACCCAAATAAGACGGATGGAAATCTCCTCATCATCCCCAAATGCAAAAGGGGATAAGCACTGCCATGTTATGACATCTACATTTAAATGTCTTTGATCTAGCATGTTGAAATGTGCTGTTAATTTGCTATCTACTGAGTATCACAGCGGCACTTTCCTTCTAAACATCACTCAGAGACATATAATATATATTTCCTTGATTTTTTTTAATGTCGCTGACCTTCTTATCTTTCCGTCTTTCTTTCTAGCTTCTTGTGCATGAATAGCAAGTAGGTTTTTGTCTCACTTTTTTTTTTGTGGTGCTTGACAGATTTTTATGACGCGAGGCAAGGGAATAGATACAGTATCTTTGTACACAATAGCAGAGTGCTGAATGTGGCAAGGCAGGCATTCCCTAACCATTATGCAGGACATCAAAAACAGTTCAAAGCAGCTAAGTGTAGTTGTCTTTCCATCACCAAGGTCAGAAATACTTACTGTTCTGAAAGTTCAGCTAAGAACAAAGCGACTGCATATATGTGAGTGTGGGGTGGAGAGGAATAAGTACATGAACAAAACAAAACGTGGAACATGAGGGAAAAAAACCTTCAAGATTCTTTGCAAGGGATGAAAAATCATATGTAAAGCCAGCTGTACTACCAACTGTAGTCCAGAGCCACTGGAAACAGTTCCCTGAAAAATTGTATATCAATTAAAATTCTTTCTGTGCTAAGAAACTTCCTGTATTTCCTGCCAGGCCTCCTCCGGTGTCTCCATTCAAAACACTGGGTAACTAAAGCAACGCCTGTGTGCTTCATTTCCTTTTTAACGAGTCTGGCCAAAGTGTCACTCTCTGTTCCGCATTTTAACTACAGTGCAGGTAGAAGTGTGACTGGGCTCTTCAACATGACAGAGACTGTTTGGGTTGAACATTAGAGCAGTACTCCCAGAAATAAAACATATTGTTGTTTTTTAAAATCCTATTTCTGTTTGTTGATCATTACCAAGATGTTTATATTGCAATATAAAGATTAAAGAGGCAGAGTTGTTGACAATTAAATTGAATTATTAAAACAGGCAAATGTAATTGAATGAAAAAAACAGAAATTGAAAATACAATGTGTAAAAACCTCGACCCCCATTTTGAATTCCTCTTTCATATTATTTATTACTACAGTGGTATTTAACTGCAGATGGTTATTGTATTATTGTATGGATCATTGATTACAAA
Organism: Seriola lalandi dorsalis; assembly: GCF_002814215.2. Classification (NCBI taxonomy): domain Eukaryota; kingdom Metazoa; phylum Chordata; class Actinopteri; order Carangiformes; family Carangidae; genus Seriola; species Seriola lalandi. The sequence goes on along the minus strand of NW_019524830.1, from coordinate 1,371,322 downwards.
TAGAATTGCACATTATTACTGCGGGAAACATGATGAGCGATGGGTCTTCAACATATGCAAAAAAGTGAATTTAACCTAAAAATAATCAAGAGTCATCATCATCATCATCATATGTAAGCTGCTGTATTCATGTGAGACGTGTTTCCTGTGAGGAAAACTCTCCACAGGATTTCCAGACTTTCAGTGCATGATGATGGGGAGAGCCGTGTGTTTAAAGGTGATGAGAGTACCATATGTGATTGGCCAAGTTTGTCACGGCCTCTGACACACTCAACCTATAATGTATGATAATGTAATCTTTCTGGTTCTGCTCCTCATCCAAGTGTGGCACCAGGAAAGCGATCTGCAGTGCTGAGTTTACAAAAATAGAGCCCGAGGTCTATAATATATTATTTATATCATTTTAATATATTATTAGCTTATGGTCCTTAATGAAGACAATCTGGGGACACTGTGCTTCACAGGACCAAGTTAGAGCTTTTGACGTGGCGTTCATGGAGTGACATGCAGTGTCATTCAAACCAACAGGTGGCAACAACACGCTTATGTTAGGAAAGGCTAGTGACAACTTTACGCACAGATTAGAGATTAAGTACTGCGTATGGCTGCTGAAGTCATGACGTCATGTCTGGGTTATCCTGTGCTCCGCTAGCTTCTGTAATTCAGTGCAATCTCTTATTGAGCATGCCGTCTTTGGTATTTATGAAAAAAATGATTCTGGTTTTGGGGGTTTACTTTCCGTATTCTAATCACCATCCACTGCAGCAGTTGCTATGAGGAACTGAAACCCTTGCTTGACTTTTCTCCTAAACCGTGACATTTAGTCCCTGAACGTCTAGGGCTTATGGGAAATGATGTTTAAGGCCACTAAAAAAATTTAATATTGACTACGTAATGATATTAGATTGTTTTTCAAAAAATTACTCTACTTATTTAAACATATGAACCCAAACACATAACATACTGTGGAGAAAGGCTCCGTTCCGAAGCTTCATTATTAGCATGGTTTCAAATGCCTGTAGGGTTTTGAATCAGGTTTTCTTACTTCTGGAACAGAACCCAGAATTGATTACTATATTGAATGCAATAAATTGAACGGATAGTTTGAGTTGGATCCTTGAATTCCTTTCACACTAAAAGAAAAAAAAACAATTATATCTTGTACTGTGAAACAGAAGAAGTGATACAAATGTTCACCAATGAGATGCTATAACCAGGAAGTATTTGGCATTTCACTAAATAAATAACAAATTATCAGCATTGTCATTGATTAGTTTGATGTTGATCGACTGATTGTTTTTTTTAAACATCTGCCTTTCCAAACTAGTCATTTATTTTTTATGCACAGTATAAACCTTAATTGAAATTGAATTGACAACTCATATAAAAGCCAAAGAAAAGTGCTGCAGGCAGCAATTTTGTTAATAATAGAATTTTAAGGCAATAATTACCCATTATAGAGAAATGCACATAATAGCTAATGAATTACTGATAAGAAAAATTTTAATACATTATTTCTGATGATTAAATATAGATATGAGTTTTGGTGCATTTTTGACTTGCCCTTACATTGTACAAAGTATAACTCCATTTATAATTGCCACCTTATGGAGGCAATTACACGGCTGCCCTAATCTCATCAGTCAGGGAGACGGTCAGAGAGACAGCTTTTGGAGTGTCATTCTTATCTCTTGTGCTCGCTCCCTTTTCCTCTCTGTCTTTCTCTCCTCCCCTCTCCTCCATCTTCCTCAGGCTGGGTGGCTGGCACATCTAGTGACAGCAAGTCCTTGGCTCCATCTCACACTGACTCTCCCTTTCATAGCATACAGTGCGTGCTGACAGTTATCAGAGCTGTGGCTGCACTGACTTCTTGTTTTGACATTAGTCTGTCCTTCCTTCTTTTTCTCCTCACTTGCACTACGGGACAAGCAGCAAACAAGAGAGTTAGATGTAAATCTGCATCATAAAGTCAACACCAGCTCATCTCCAGGCTCCACGCTCCAGCTGCTGCAGTTAAGTGTTTGTCCGCTCTCAACTCTCCAATGAACTAAACGATGAAACATCTTAACTGAGGAGCTGTAAACATCAGAAAACCATCTGTTGACTGAAATACTCATGTGACACCTGCAAATGGCAAATACAGGATTGCCCAAAACTCTTACTCTTCAAATGAAAATAAAACTAGCTCCAATAGAATCCACTTTCAGCTTCACCTTTGTGTACTGAGCAAAATTTATTTCTGTGCCTGTTTTCTCTGTCCTACTGACAGTTCCTTGGCAGTGTGCTGTCCAGCGTATGAGTGGTGTGTCAGCCATGTTTATTTTGGATGACAGACGCAATCTGCCCCTGTATCAGCTGACGGGTCAATCTATATCTCATTACTCTTTCCTAACAATATCATCTTGGCTGAGATTTACAAGGTATGGTAATAAATTCAGTCCAAGTGACATCATGTGTGGCTTCTTTAGTTGAGCAGCAGAAAATGTAGTAAATCTGTTTTTGTTTTTTTTGTTTTTTTGCCTCTAATGCAACAACTTAGAAACTTAGATATTTAATTCTTTTTCACACCCTCATACGTTTAGTCTTCATTTTCATCTCATCCGCTACCCCAGCTCCCCCCTTGCTATTATTCGCTTTTTTTTCCAGGGCAGTGCTAAAGCAGGCTTTGCTCGTTTGATTTACTTTCTATTAGAGGATTAAAAATCAATTATGCAGGAAGCCATGCGTGGGCGTGATTATAGCTGCACATGACGGCACCATTCATCACAGGACCACTCATCTCTACAGCCGTTAGGAACACAGCACACACCAGGACAGCCATCTTTTACTATGAACTCTGCCCTCATCTTTTACACATAACAAATGGAGTAGCTCCACTATATATTATAAGATGAATGACTTGGATACTTTTGCAGTTTAGAAAACCCTTTGTACTGCATAGTAAAAGAGAAGGGAATAGAAAATATCCAAAAAGAGTGCATTCAACATCTACTGTACTAACAAAAAAAAAAAGAATAATTTATGATGGGAAATTCATTAACATCCATCCCAGATGAATATAGCCAATTATAACAATTACAGACCCATTTACTGAGAAGAGAGTAACAGTAACAAGCTTGAGGGCCCAAAACAGCACTGAAATGCCTCCAATAGTGATCTTTCAAATAATAAAAACAGTCAAGTGCCATTTGAATTACAGTCTTGACAGTAGTGACTTATCCCTGTGTAGTTTTCATTTCTGTTGTTGATCAGTGATACCGAGCTCAGGTCTGAGCTACATATTGAAATTGTCGTCATGGATATAATTTTCTGGACGAGAAAAAAGCAGCTGCTCAAGAGCCTCGGTCACTCAGGTGTGTCCCTCGGTTATTGAGGAAATACAGCAGAACACAAACCAATGAAATAAATAGACGATTACTTTTGAAAGATCTCAGGCACAGTAGTAGAGACTTTGGAAGCCATTACCCTGACCATACTGTATATTTATATGAAATTAAATCAAATGAATTACTTAAGCATGGGGATTTATTCTTGATCTTGGGATCAAGCTTCACTCACCAAAGAACATGCTCGATTCCACTTTCTATAAACATTATGAAATATGTCAGAATTAATTATGAAATTGTAATGTGAAAATCACTGCGGCACAGTGAAGGACTATGCAGATGTCCTTGACAGTTTATAATTTGTAGTGTATGGTCAATGGGCAGTGATTATAATGTGTTTTACTTTTCTATATTGCTTCACCTTGATTGGTGTTTTCTGTCCTTTGTGCTAATCAAACTTTGACCTTAGCAGGGAAGCCCAATGTTCCATTCCAGTATTTGTCGGATAAGACTTAACATATTTTTACACAACCATGATGCAAAGTGCTGGATGTCTTGCCACGTCTCTGTGTTTATTTCAGTATATTTCTGGACTGGACAGATAACATGGAGGCACTGTACACTGTGCACACTCTGTTTTCTCTCAAAGAGGCTCAGGTTTTTCAGACTACTCATCTGTGGTGGCTAGCATGATGTTGTGTGCACTGGTGTGCTGGGGAGAAAACATCAGTGCTGGGGATGCAGACAAGACAAACAAGCTGGTGATAAAGGGCGTCTTTGTTGCTGGGCTGAGTCTGAAGACCCTGGAGGCGAGCAGGAGTGAACTATATCGTAGGCAACCCCTCTCGTCATGCCCCTTCTATGGTGCGCCAACACAGCTGCAGAGCATCTTCTGCCTCATCCCTCCTAGGTGCAACACAAAAACATAGATTTTTTTGGTGGTAGCCAACATCAGAGTTGTTCCTGTTGAAATGGATTTTGCCTCAGCCACCGAGGCAAGAGCCAGAACAGGAAGACTGCACTGCACTGTGCTGGCCTAATAAGCCTCCATGTCCTGCTCTCTGTGTTCTCTGCAGTATTCTATAAATACAGGGCTATTTTCTGTACTATTTGTTCTGGACGTATCTCAGTAGTATTCCATGTGAATAAGGTAATATGAATTTTTTTCTCACAAAGCACTATACTACCTCTTTTTTATTTTTCTCTCACTTTCTTTCTTCTCTTTATTCAGTTTTTTTTTTGTTTTTATCACATGCACATCTGTGTGCCGTCTATAGACTTAAAGTATATTTAACATGAATTTACATCATTTATTCATAGTTATGTTTGCATAATGTAACCACTACTACTACAACTACTACCATTATTACTAATACTACTACTTCCTAAACTACAACTGCACAGCCTCTTTATAGATTTTCTGAATTATCAACATAATACATGCCATTGGACAAAATCCATATAGGGTAAATCACAATAGCAAACTATTTGAAACACTTTGCATTTTGCATTTAAATACAGATACAAGGAAATATTTTATTTCAGTCAGAGACAGCAAGTCAAGAAGTGGATATTGAGCAACAAAAAGCTGTACTCTTTGGGGCAGCACCCACCCCATTAATAAATAGGTAAAACTTAAAATCTAACTTAAAACATCAAAGCAAAAACTCAAAAGTAGTGTGGTAGTGGGAACTGTGGCAGCAAACCATGTCAGCTGTAGTCAGGTTCAAATGGCTGCATTGTGACTGGATGTCACTTTTCAGCTGGTAGCCAAACAGCTGATGAGTTAGCCAGTGATTGTGAAGCATGAGTGAAGCAGCAGATGCCAATCAGTTCATGTAAGTTGAATTTTTTCAATATTTTAGTACAGATAGAAATAATTGCTTTGCTTTACACCTCGCCTAAAACCCAGACTTTAGAGACAAGATTTGCTGTATTATAGTTCATATTAAATTTTAGCAATTTTCCACAGGCAGACCTTTAAAATTTCAGTCTCGTCCTTTTCATTGTTGAATATTTGCCTGGAGTGAACAGAAGATATGTTGATTTTTTTTTTTTTTTTTTTTCTCCGAAATCACTGGCCAACATTTTCACATCAATAACTGTGCTACATACACAGTCACATTCTCTGCAGTTTCTTACGTGATGCACATTCACACACGCACACACGCACACAATCACCAACCCTTTCATGCCTATAGGAGTTCAGACTTTTGGAGAATGGCACGTCTGTTTACTCTGAAAGGTTCAAAGATAATTTACCTGGATTAGAGGAGCCATCTGTGCCTGCCATCCCAGATTGCTTTGGAGGTGTCTCAATAAATACTGAGCAGGCTGCGTGGCAGGCAGAGCAATGGAAGGCAGTGAGAGGTTTGCTCTAAAGCAGGACTTAATGCTCCTTTTTACATCAATTACTTCTGGGTGCACGCTGGTGACACTCTATGACCTCTCCACCGCTAGTCTTCTGAAACTAGGTCTTTCCTTGGCCCACAGCACAAACCAAATAGTAGAAGAAGACTTAGCGCATACAAATAAGTCTGCTTTGTGTTTGTGTATCGAGAGATTTTTCCTCATCTCAATCAAACATACAGTGAAGTCAAAGTAGTGCAGCACTTATATGTTTTTCATTGTTTTGTTTTTTCTCCAGCACATTGAATTTCAAATTAAACAATGACTAGGAGGGTAAAATGCTGACTTACAGCCCTGACTCTGGTTGAGAGTGCTCACATCCATATTAGCTGAACAGTTGGGGGGCTGTGTAGAAAAAACAAACCAAAAAAAAACACAAGGCTACAGTCAGCGCAGTTCATCGAATATCAATGTAAACACCCTCAAATTACAGCTAAAGGCCAGCGCTTAAACATCACGGTTTTATTTCAAACCCACTGAAACAAGAGGAAACCTCTCATTGCACTAATTCTTTCTGAGTAGTCTGACGATGTGTTCATGAAGATTGATCAAGTGTGTGACAAAATCTTTACCTTCGTGGACAAGTTTGTCATACGGACTGATGGAATGAGGCTGCCATGCAGACAGGAGCCTGAAAAGCGAGCGGAGCAGGCCGCACTGTGGCATCGAGGTTACATTGACCTGTTCAGTTCAGAGCCACTTCACATTTCGTGCTCATCTGAATTGGTGGGAGTGAGAATTGAGCTATTTTGTAGGTGTTATAATCCAACGTTACAACTCCCTAATGTAAACCTTTGCGTGACGGCTTGTTTGAAGTAAACTGAGACAATCTTGGACAGTTGTAGCTACTGAGAAAGTGTTAGTATTGTAAAAAAAAGAAGAAAAAAAAAGGAAGAATAAAACCTGCCTAAGGTGAAGGTATTGATTTTTAAAAAGGCTGCATCTGGTGGTTTCCCGAAACATGCTGAGGTGCAGAAACACCTCCCATCCCTATCTCTCAAACTCACAACCCCCTAGCACATTACCCTCTTGTACCCAACCCACTTACACACACGCACACACACACGCACACACACACATTTCACAGAGACCTATTCAGATGCCTAGTTAGTTGCACAGTCATTAGATTCGAATGCAGGAAGTTATCACTAAATGGAGTGAGGAGGCTGTACATGCCTGGGGACACACCTAAGGCTGAAGTGGATAGGGATCCCACTGAAACGTCATGCAGTCTACAAGATGTCAAACTGACTGCATTACACTCTCAGTGCAGTTAAGATTAAGATACTCACCCGTGCTCAGTTTTGTCTCATTCAATCGCCTTTTTTTCCCCAAGGTGAAATATCAGGAGACGAGAGGTGGCAAGTGAGTAAAACCTTCCTACATTCAGGAAATAAATAGTTGCTGCTATCCTTGCTGTGATTAGAGTGGGGAAGTTTGCACCTGAGCAGCCATATCCGGATTATTTCCCAACTGCTGCAAACAAGAAAATGAAACGGCTGAATTCATTTTGAAAGGTGCGAAAAACTACAGTTGTGGATGTCAAGTGCAGCATCACACCATGCACACATTTGAACTGGAACACACATGTTTCAGTGTTTTCTCAGACATGGACACACATGCCTGCACACTTAACTACAAAAATTGTTTGTGTGTGTGGTGGGATTGTAAAGAATGCGGCTCATGCATCTGTGCCACTGGTAAACCTGCCTTTACAGGGAGATCTATATTCTGCTGATGCTGTGTACACCCAGGGAGGAGCACACATCTCTCTTTCATACACACAGCATGTACACAGACACTAAACGTGGTGTGTACCACCACATCACACACACAAGCAGAAAAAAAAAAAAAAGCTGGGGGACGTTGCTACTCTCTGCATAAAGGCTGTTGCTCACAGCAAAAGGTCTGTTGATGCCTGGCAGCATCAGTAAGAGAACAATGTAGTGTTATTAGTCTGTGTGAACATTTAACAGACTAATATCCTGTTGTGACATTGCACTCTACAACTACAGGATATCATTTTCACTCAGCGGTCCTCTGAAGAAAGCCATTATACTATCTTGATGTTTTGCAAGGAGTCGACTTCTGGTATGAAACCAAAAAAAAGTTAAGAATGAGAACGTACCGCTGCGGCTCGGGTATGATGATGAAATACACTTTATTCTACATCAAATGCATTGTACGCTTTTAACAGCAGAGTTGAGCTTAAAGAAAGCCATTTTCAGCCCTCGCTGTCAGGTAGGTGCTGAGAGATTTGAATGATTCATGAATCGATTTGCCTCGTGTGAATGTAGCGCTTATAGGAATGAAGCGTTTCATTCCAAGGTTGAGGCTAGGGGCTGGCTGCTGTTGTGCACCACTTGTCTGAGGCTGATTCAGTGGCTTTGAGGCTGTAGTTTTAGCTCTCACACCACAGAGATGCCATTACCTGAAAGCATTTAGAGAGGGGAAAATGAGGTCATGTGCAGCCTGGCTTGAGGTCACACAACCTGCTCTCTATCTCTCTCTCCCTCCCTCTCTCTCTCTTTTGCTGTCCCACACACGTTTCACCATCACAGAGTATCACAGAAACATCTAGGGTCCTCGGTCATGTTTTTGTCTCATCCCATCTTACAGTGAGAACCTGAAAACCCTGACCCCTTTTAGAGTCACATTACTGAACACACCAGCTGAAAACACACATGCACAGGCTGTACTTTCTCTGCCTCTCTGTTTTTTCCCCTCTTTCTCTCTCTCTCTCACTCACACACACACACACACACACACACACTAATTCTGACACAGGCAGATAGTGAGAGGGAAGAGGATAGATGACACATTTCCTGAGGAGAGGCAGCCAACGTTATTTGTTATAATTCAGCTCTAATTTCAATATTTTCAAACCTTCTCAGAGATTTATATGTGCTGTCTGAAAGAGCATCCATCTTGACCGAGCCCTGGCTGGCCTCAACTGTGGCGGTGTCACATGATCGATGTTTTCCCTAGCCTCCCGACATCTTCGGGGGTCACATGGGCCTCTGTCAAGCTTGGTTAATTTTGCACTCTCAGCTCCAGCGCTATTAGCATATGAATATCCTCATAGCCATACATATTCTACAGCCATGCAAGGGGATTTCAAAAAGTGGTCCTTTTTAAGGGGGAATCTGAAAAGACCGGAGGGGACGACGAAGAGGAGGAAGGAGAGGATGGGGGCTTGGCAAGATGTTTTCACAGCTGTCATGGTGATGAATTAGGCTCTTATGATTAATCTGTATTTAAATGTAACATTACCATCTCCAGACAGTTAGACCCAGCCCATTTTCAGTGGGCCGTGGCCGTCCAACAGCAAAACATGTTGATTATATTGAACACCACCGAAAGGAGCAAATCAAACTCCGACTACATTATTATCCCTAATAGATGAAAGTCATTATTTACAGCCTATACACGCGGAGCTTTCGAAAGATAAGAATTAGTAGGTGTGGCTCATTTTTAACTTTGCAAAAGCGGCCATCAAGATACGCGAGATCTAATTCGGGTAAACTTCAGCTTCATAATCCCAGTGTTGAGGTGAAATGGAGAGAGGCTGAATGGATGGCTATAAAAGCTTCCTCATCCATTGACTCTGTGAGGACAAACTCTCCTCCCATCTCCATTGTGTGTCTATACATGCCAGCTTTTTAGAGCCAAGTTAGCGTTAAGTGAGAGCTGGGCTCCCACCCCGGCCATTTAGTTCCCACACGACCTTGCGGCGATACAAAGGCGGCCACGCCGAACAGCTGCCCACTGGGGCGACAGGTTTATGTGGGCCAAATCAAACCTCTAAAACTCCAACAGCTGACCTGAGCGGCGAAGAGAAATAAAAATCACAATGTGCATATTATTGCTCTTCGGAGGCTCTCGTCCTCTCCAGTTCAAGGCTTCAGCTGTCATTAGTGTTCATAATAAGAGCTTTCCCATATGCTTCTGTCCACAGATGTTATGATTGGGACATAACATGTTATGACTGCACATTCCCAAACAGTGTTACGGGTCAAGTGAGGGACAGCCACAGTAGGAGTGCTAAAGGGAACAGGTTGCCCGAGGAGCCAGAGAGTTGTGGTTACGGATGCTGACAGAAATCAAACATGATCTGATGTTAACTCTGCTTGGCAGGGCTGAAGTGACAGAAACCGTACGCTGACTCTGCTTTCCTACTTTCTATCAGGTTAGTCGACTGTGAGGAGGAAAAAAAACAAAACAGAGGCTCTTGCACCGGGGCGTGTTCATTAAAGTCTAGCCTGCCACAGTGCCTCGTATCTTTTTACATTTTGAGAGATATGCTTATTCGCTTTCTTACTGAGAGTTAGATGAGAAGATTGATAGCACTCTCCACAAAGTAAACATGGAAGCAGCCAGTTAGCTTAGCTTAGCATAGCAAAAAGACTGGAAACAGGGTGAATGCTGTGTCTTGGCCAAGCCTTGCTTAACAATTCTTTTAAGGAAGTAGATTTGTTTATCATCAAATAATATTGTAGCAAACATATTAAGAGCCACACTAGTCCCTCATGGCAGCGTCCTGCTGACAGTGCCATAAAGATGTCCCTTTAACGCCAGTATACTGTATATAGTCTTTAATCTGATGCCACACTGATCCACAGGCTGTTTTTATTGGCATTATTCATTTCTGCTCCGCTTGATGTTCTTCTGACAATTCCTCATTGCCAGACACCATGTAAACCATCTGTGTTGAAGAGATCCTGGACCGCTGTGGCATTGTTTATCGCCTCAGGGGTGATTTAATGTTGAAGACATTGCTGCTGTTTACTGTATTTGTGAAACGAGATGGTCAGTCTCAGCTCTGAATTTATGCCCATGAATTTACTCTAAAATTTAATTTAAAAAACCATCTAAAGGTGGCTGATTGAAGGGTCCGTGGAGATGGTCTTAGTTCCTCTTGGCTGAGCTGATAGAAGACAGGGAGATAAGAACGCCAGACTTGACTGTGATTAATGGGTTGGTATGGCTACCGATCTCATGCAAACCAGCAGACACTGTGTAAATTATGCTTAAAATATAAAGCTGTCTGAAAGCACTTTGTACATTTCTGCTTGAGGCCCCTGTGTTTTACTGTGTATTCATGACATCAGAACAGAGAGAGAGGAAATAATTTGACAAGTATTTGGCAGGTGGAGTTTTTTTATAAAGACAGGAGCAGATAGGATGGGACACATTTTGATAGTGAAGCCACAGAGCCTGTATAATGTGTCTCAAAGAATCGAGAAAAAAAAAAAGAAAAGAAAAAAAGATCTGATTTAAATTCACATCCCCCCACCTTGAATTTTCATTCACCCAATGTGAATGCCAACATTTTTTGACCTTGCCTTTTATGCTGCATGCTAATTTATACAAATGTAAGCATTTTCTTTCCCCTTCATGCAATATAACCGGAGTATGGTAGCTTTTTCGGGGTGGGTGGGGGTCCTGCCTTGAACCACCCAAATCTTTCCCTCTCTTTCTTTGTACCATGGGAATAGAGACTGTGAAGATAGAAGAGGGAGGGGTGGAGTCATAGGAAACTGAAGTTAAAGCTTTGCAGCGGTTCACTGCCTCTTCACTTAGATTAAAGACATTCATGCATTTGGTAAAGGGAAGGAGCATTCTAATGAAAATGTATACAGTGTGGCAAATGTCTTTGTAATGCTCTGCTGATAAAGAATTGGAGATGGGCAGTGTAAAGGAAAGAAAAAAATCATGGTAATGTATTTTGAAGGATAAACAGAAGGGGTAAACATTACAGAGGTAAATAGTTTGGATATGTGGCTCCCTCATCAAAGCTAATGCCCTGCTGTGTAAATTTGGCAAAGTCTTTGTGCGTAATTGATTCGCAGAGAGGATGATAAGCTGTGTTTTGCGATAAGAGAATGGTTCGAGGACAATTTTGTTTGAGGAAAAATTGGAATTTCAATCCAAGTAATTCACGCAAAAGGACAAAAGTAAATGAATTATCACAAAGAATGGGTTGAACAGTAAAATAATCAGACTTCATTTCAGCCAGGAATACTGAATCCAGTACTTCTATTCATTTCCCCTCAGCGCAATAATAAAGTGCGTGTGAAATCCCTGCAGAATATGAATTAGCTGTGTTTCTAACATCTAGAGGTTAATGATATGACGAGCTGCATGTGTACTGTATACTTGATGAGTAAGTGCTCTTGCAATCAACCCCTTCAGGCATATGGTGCAATTTCGGGAAAGTCCGATGAGAAACACCACGTGGCTTCTTGTATAATAATGAATTAATAATGCCATAATGAACAGTCTGTCACTGACTGTGGCTTTGACTTCTCAGAAGCATCTCCTTATTTGGAAAAGTAAATAAGTTGAAAAGAACATTTCTCCACTTCCTTCACTCTTCTCGCCTCATTCCACCCTGCTGCTCCGGGCTTTCTCATCTGACGGAGATTTTATAGATGCACACAAAGGGAACAACAAATACTTAACCAGGCACATGTTGGCATGTTGGGGGCAAATGGAAAAACATCATAGGATCTCTTTCAATAAATCTCATCCCAATGCAGTACGCACCCTCGCGTTGTTGGTACAAGAACACATACCTGTACAAACACAGCCAGGTGCCATTCAGTCAAACCAGGGAAAGTAGCATCTGCCCATCTTTGTGTTTGATACTTATTTTGTCTGCAGTCGCTTAGTCTATCTTCCTCAGACTGTCTCTATCTCTTCCTATATTTACCTCCTCCCTTTCTCCTCTCAGTGTGTGGTGTTTAGAGCATGTGAAGGCTCAGTCAACTTGCTGTGATGTTAAACAGGTGTATTGCCGGGAATAATTCAACAAAGGCAATAAAGAGCAGTTGAGGCGCAGGCAGTATATACAGTATATGAATAGATAAAAGTAAAATAGCGTCCTAGGGTGAACACGGAGAGAGATCAGAGGCCACACAGCCACGCGAAGAGCTATCAGTGCAGAAAAGAGCACCAGTCAGCATGTATATGAGCGGCTCTCCTCAGTATTACTACTTTTGTCCAACATCTCAACCCAGGAGCAGAGGGTTTGCTGGTTTAATCACAAAAACAAAGAAGCTTGTGACGTGTGTGTGTGTGTGTGTGTGTGTGTGTGTGTGTGTGTGTGTGTGTGTGTGTGTGTGTGTGTGTGTTCCCCCTAAAATCAACCTCTGTGCCTCTCAAATTGCTAAATGATGAAGTGTCGAACATAAATTACAGCTTTTCGTGCATTTTGTCAGCAAAGACCAACATATTGAATTGCGGGGACACAAAGCTTATGTTTGGTGCTGTGTATCAGCTGGAATAAAGGTTTTTACCTATACAGCAAAATTATTGTGCTGCTCACAGATGAAGTGTGATCAAAATTCTCCCAGTTATAGAAGACACAAGAGCCCGACGAGCCATGACAATATGGATAATTCCTATTTTCTCCAGCGTAGCAGAGGTTTCATAACAACCCTGACAAACGGAGGGAAGTATGGCAATATTTTTCATCAGAGGTGTTTATCTGACAGGTGCAGATGTACACACACAAGCACATGAATGCGGATGGTACCGAATGCCAAGTGCAAGGGCTGGCTAGAAACAGAAATATGATTCCTGTAATAATTTCTTTGCACTAAATAGGCGAGAAAGAAACAAAAAATTTAAATATTCTCATTTGAAATTCTCCAGCATTACAGATGATTCGAGAAATGTGGGCATCGCTTCTTGAAATACTTATAAATGAAAGACAGGAGTTAGCAGCTGATAGCTTCTACGAGCAGTGGAGGGGAAGAAGCAACAGATAAAATGCTACTGCTCTGCTTCAGTGTCAGGCAAGCTGGCCGACTGTGACACTTTGGACCAGGCGGCAGCAGATGGCGGTGACAGGTCTGCACTGGTCTGAGGCCACAGAGAGAGAGCAAAAAAAAAAGAAGCGAAACACACGGCTGTGCAGTTACAGCGGGCAGGAAAGATTTTTGAGAAAGCTCCTAATGATGGACAGCTGATGACACAAGCACTGGTGGGAATGGAAGCCAAAAAGTTTTCAGACAGTACGAGCAGGCTGACCCACTAACATTAAGTACAGATAACTATGGTCGCATCAACCAAAACCCTGAATCAGTGTTAATCCCACGTATACAAAGAAAAATCATTACTGATTAAACTTACATAAAAAAAACTAAAATATATTACGATTTTTTTTTCATTAACTTTGCCAAACAAATTATTAGTCATTTTTATATGTTATTAAATATAAATGAAAAGACTTCACCAGAAATGACTAGAGATTAAAATCTGTTTGAATTGTTGCACAAAGCATAACACCAATATGTTAACAGCTTGAAATCTTTTCATGCAATGTTTTACGAGCAAAAGCAAAAAATGTCCCAATGCTTCAAAAACATATTCAAAACACAACCAAGATAAATGACTCCATTTAAAAATGTACATCTTATTCAAATGGTGAAGCAAAGCCTGTACTCAGAGGTGTGGTTTCACATTCACATATGGGAAGCCGCTAGTGTTGTTGTCACAGCAAGGGAGCAAATTGTTTACACACTTTCTGTCCTTATGGAAAATAAATAAATAAATCTCTGTTAAGATGTATTAGTGGCCAATTCATAATCAAAAAAGTTGGTGAGTACATTTCTCTCTCTTCGCACCTCATTTTTGTGTTGCACTCTGTTCTGAAGTTGTTAGGTTGAGTGGGAGGCTGGAACTCTGTCATATTACATAGCGGCTGTAACATTTTGCTCATGGATTGTTTTTTTTTTTTTTTTTTTTTTTTTTTTTTTTAAAGAAATTGTGCAGCACATAGCAGACATAAATAAATAAAAGGGAATTGCTGTCTGAATTTCATGCTTTCAAATATCCAAAAGGGCATTCAGTCACCATTCTTTACTTGACACAGCCCAAAATAAGCCCCTGTCGGTTTATGCCTCCATTACTGTACTGCTTCTTAAGGCAGGGCATTAGTGGGTATTGCAGAAATATAGGAACAGTATCTTTTATGTTGAACCGCTCATCCGGGGATTCGGTACATTTTCGAACATGCAGGCTTCATAATCACTGGTCATTTTACATCAACTTGCATAAAAGTATACGTACATTCAAGAAAAGATTTGACTTTTTAGTCTAGGTAATTATGGAGTTTATTTTAGGCTGTTCAATTTCAGAGTGTGTGCAGTTCACAGCCTTCAGGCGTTGTTGCATGCTGTGCGCTTACTAAAAGCTGGTAATGAGGCCTGGGTTTTCTTTCCTTTCTAACCCGACCGTCACCTGCATAAGTGTTTTTGAACGCATAAAAAGCAAAGAAAAAAACCCACAATTTGAGCATTGCCTACGGCGAAGGAAAAAACATCAGCCTGTACAATACATCAGAAATCACCAAACAGTGTTTTACTTATAGCTAACAGGTGGGCCATAGCCCACAGCCACCTGTGTGTTCATGCTCACCTTTGCTCTCCTGTCCTGTGATACTACCAGTTGCAGTGGATTTCCAGTGCCACTGCAGTGCTTGGGAGTTAGCTGTTTATGTGTGTGACGATCGCAGCGCCCTCTCATTGGAAGTGATACAGCAAAGCATCATTAACTAAAGACTGATCCATTTACAGATGTTTTGCTAGTTGCTAGTCACTTTTAGGACTGTACTAATTTGGTCTCCATTTAGACCTCTTGACTGAACTTTTCCACTGATTGGGGCGCTGGTTTTTATGGTGGAATGCTTCATAAATTACCATTAGAACAATGCTTTGGAGTTATTTAGTTAGAACTGACATGGCAATTATTTTT
Source organism: Seriola lalandi dorsalis (assembly GCF_002814215.2). Classification (NCBI taxonomy): domain Eukaryota; kingdom Metazoa; phylum Chordata; class Actinopteri; order Carangiformes; family Carangidae; genus Seriola; species Seriola lalandi. The sequence continues at coordinate 1,355,825 of NW_019524830.1, read as the reverse complement.
TAGGAGATTCTTCCAAATTGGCCATTGTGCTTTTTTTTTCCAGACAGAATATGTTTGTTATACAAATATATTGGATCAAAGAAACCCATGCAAACCAAATATGATTTCATTTACATTTACACTGTACTAGGATGGATATTGTTATTATCAACATACTGTTACTATTTTAACCTCACCATCTTGAAATCACACAGTGTAGAAAACTAGGGGGATGCTGCCCTTATTATGGAGTAAATTACAATGTTCTGTTTTGTTTCCTTGATTGGAGGGCCTCGGCTCCAATTAATATCTTAGAAGGCTGACATTTCAAACGAGGCTCCATCCTCACTTGCTTGGAGCACATCGCCTCATTTAATGAAGGTGCACAAATAGGAATTTCTGATGTGGTAGACTAAAGGTGTTTATTTCCTTTTTTAATGTTGGCATGTTTTGTGTGAATCAGTGGGTGTATTGAATGTGCTCCCTTTAGAAAGAGCTTCACCTGGTAAGTTTTAAAATGTGACATTTAATTTGTATATAAGAATCAGGTTATTCATTGATGATACTCACATTGTTGAAGTGAACGTCATCCTACACATGTGGTTGCAGCCCTGGCTGCTCAAACATCATCTTTTTCTATAATGACTTATTATTGCTTGCAATATACATTTTTTCCTGAGCCAGAAATGTTTTCTACATTGCTGAAAAGATAAAAATTCAGACAGTTGACACAGGTTAATAGAAAACATGATCGCTCTTCTTCTGAACTCTGAGATTAATTTAAAAATTCTCAGGTAGAGAAACATTAGAACCTGTTTCATATGCAGAGCTACACCCGCTAAACCGTCACTCTACATAACCTTTCTATTTTTGAGGCACAGTGGATTTCAAGCTGGCCGCTATCTCTTTCTCTCGCTGTCTCCCATATAATGCAGCTCCAGCTGGCAACGCTGCTTTAGAGATGTCACGCCGGGTCACATGTGTGACGTTCTTTCCCTTCCCCCCCTCGCGCCAGGCCCTACAGGTTGTTTAGCATTTCAGACAGGGCTCTTGTGTTGCCTCGCAGCCGAGCACAAGGGCGCTTAGGGATGTCATCTCCTCAAAGCTAATTGCTGTGCCCTTCTCTTAACGAAACAAGCTCAGGAAATAAATAACTAATGTGCCCCTTGGTACGCTCATTAGCTAACTGCAAATTCGCTGTTCCACAACTTTTCTTGCTCTCACCACCTCACTCCATCTCACTCAGCTCTCACTCCCCACTCCAAACTCACCCGCCGCCGCACGCACGCACGCACACACACACACAAACACAAACAGGGACACATGCACACACTCACACAGACATGCACCACTCTTCTACTTCATTTAACTTCGACTCCATTTTTCCTCTGTCACATTCTGTCTTTCCCTCTGCCAGGAGAGATCAACATAATGAGGACGTTAAAGAGTCTTTGTGCAGTTCCTTTGAAGAAGTCTGAAGCGGTTAAAAACAAACAGCTCCATTCAGTAGGAAACGAGAGATCTTGTTATCAGTGCTGGCATTAAAGTCACTAAAGTCACTGAAATTTGACACACTCTTTATGCAGCATTCAGTAATGGGTGGATGAACTGTAGGAGCACAGATATTTTCTTTGCCTGGTATTGAAATGGAAGTAGCTCACATTCACCAAAGTTATATTGTTTTTAAACTTACTGAATGGAGTGGCATGTTTGAAAAAGTGTTACATTATGTAAGAATTATCATCTCTACAAAACTAACAGCAAGGTAGACAGTCGTTTTACTTCATCAGGGTCAGTAATTTAGATTGGAAATATCTTTTTTGGCATGAGGTCCATGTCAAACCTTAATGGAATATGGAAGCATCCAACCAGTGATTACACTGAGCGGCCTAGCAGTGAGTGAATTTACACCGGAATTCATTGTCTAAATTGTTTTTCATAATAAGTAGTAGCGTTTACTCTACATGATATCCCTAGACATAGTGTCGTGAATAATTCTTTCAACCATCTCATTGGATGTTCTTCTTTATTCCATCAATTCAATCTGTGCAGTGTAAATGGGTGAGGGACCTTGACAGCAAATAAATTGAATGTGACTGGTAGAAGCTTTGACTTTTAAAGAGGCTTTTGAAAAAAAAAAAATCTGGTTAGTTTTGTGTTTCTTCTCATTTTCTTCCAGTTTGCTGAATTCCTGAGATACTGCAGTCCTTTTCAGTTCTGCTGGCCAGGGGAGGGTGTGGGCATGCTTTTTTTTCGCCTGCCCTGTCACGTAGTACAAACTAATTTGTTTTGAGCATACTCCCACTTTTACATAAGCATCGCTGGAAGGGCGTAGAACATGTGAGGTTCATGAGTCAAGCATGAAAGATCATTATTGACCTTGGAAGAAGTAGTTTGACAAAAAAAAAAAGTTCTCTAGGTCCACCTTTGAGCTTCTTCAGGATATTTTAGGCACATCTCATGGTCTTCCTCAACAGATGTATGCTTTGTTTTCATCGAGACCATGTATCACAGTGACTCCCATTAACCAGAACAAATTTGATCACAGTTTTTTCTCCTCTGCATGGAAATGTGACAAGAAACTAGGAAAACACTTTTTTTTGTCAGTGGTTTTATCTATAGTTTTTTGAACTACTTAGAAACTTAGAAGGATTTTTATGATCAAGATCAAGAAAGGTCTTTGTTGAATTTACCCTCTTAAGATGTGTCAGTTCCCTCTCTGAAAAAATAATTGCTTGATAAATTATCACTCTTGGTAGGGAAATGTATTCTGCTAAAGTAGCTAACCTCACTGCTACCTTGCTGTACAGAGAGATTTGTTTTAATACATTTCGATATGAAAGGATTAGTTCTGAACTTATTGGTAATGATTTGTTATTTCTGAAAGCAAGCGGGCCACATCTGGACTATCTCCCATCAGAGATTTATAACTTATTATTGAATGGACGTAACTCTGAAATGGAAACCCTCAGGGCATAATGTTACTGATTTGACACAGTGCTGGCCCTGTGATGATATGGCTGGTAGTGGGTGGCCTATGGGACATAATATAGTGAGTTGTCACTGCGAGATGGGTGTCTTGTTCTTGTTTTTTTTTGTTTTTTTAAATATAAAATAAAAAAGTAGTTCCAGTAGTAGTCCCAGCAGTCCTCAGACTGGCTGAATATCACATCCGTGACTATCTCTCATCCATCCATAACTAGATTTTATACCCATGGGAGAAGTTGAACAGATTGATTTTGAAAATCATGAATCTGTGCTGTAAAGCCTGGATTACTGAGCTTAATTTTAAGGCTCAGAGATATGTGGACACACAGCACAACTAATGTCTGCCTATCGTCACAAATAATTAAAGGTTGTATAAAGAGTAAACCTTGATAGAAGGCGAGTTTCCGCTCGGACAGTCCACTCCAAAGCCAAACTGTCCCTGGCCAAGCACAAGCCGTAGGTTGCTGGGACCTTTTGAGTTCTTTATTAGTGAGTCATATCTATCCTTAAATTGTGGGGCTCATGAATGTAAGTTGATGAAATAAATACTACAATGTCACCTCCTCATAGTTATCTCCGACCTTTTTTATAGATTTGTCCTGTTGGAAAACACTTCAGATGCATTCTTGTAGTGCTCTGGTAAGTTTAGCAAATGAAAATGTCACGCTACACACCATCACAAAGGGTAAAAGAAGATAAGAGAGAATCACTAAAAGCACAAGTCCCCATGGAGACTGTTCAAGTACAAAGGAGCACACTCTCTCTCAAACCCAGTTCCTGTGGGGAAATGGGATAATATAAATATGTCATTGCATGCCAAAGCACAAAAGCACACATGCCTACATATAGCGCATATGTGAATGCATGAGTGCATACACACAGAGACACACACAGCTCTCCGAAGGGTTTACGTTTGGCTAATGAATAACTGGCAGACAAACATGAATCCCCATTAGTCCCTAATGACTAACTTTTAAAACATATAACCTCAGACTACAACTGAGCACAGTATTGATTACTTAAAAGAGAGAATGTCTCTAAAATGAATTCTCTTGTTTGGAGCTTGTCACTAAAGCCTGAGTAATGCCCTATTTAGCTATACAGGGTGCAACCTGCATTCAGAGACCATGACGATGAGGAATGTTCCTCATGATACAGCTATGGATGTTAATTACTCACATACCAGAACCTCACATCAGTGGTGTACTAGGGATCAATAGAAAACCTTTATCAGCTTAGTTTAGATTAACCATGCACGTGGTGAGTCTGAGCAGCTATTTCTTAACTTAATGGCTTTGCCTCAGGTAATGGTAGAGAGCCGGAGCATCTCCCAAATTAATTTAATTTTTGATTTCTGAGCTCAACTCAAACCTAATCAGGTTTCTCCAGAGTGCCATGCTTTGCTTTTATGGATTCCCCCTTAAATGCGCACACACCTGTGCCACATATGCACACACACGCAATATTTGTGAGGACCCTACACTGACTACTTTTATTCCCCGATATGCAACCCAAGCTGTAATCCTAACATCACACATCATACCAGCCCCAAAACGACTTTTTCCCATACCCAATCATACAAAAGCAACAGCTGTGAAACTGTGAATTATGTTTTCTTGGCATTCCCCCGAAATGATTGTATTGTCAGAATTTGATCCATTTGGTCCATATAAGTTTGAAAAGTGAGAAATGCAAAAGGTGCATGCTCCTAAACGATTTGTCCAGAGAAGGATTTCCGTGCTTATGCATACCCAGCTTTCAATGAATGGGGCGCCATCTCGAAATGGGGGATTCAGTTTATTTATTTTTTATTTTTTTCCAATACACCCATAGCCCTTACAAACCAAGCCGCAGGCAGCCATTGGTGCCATTGGGCCATGCGTAGCCAACCATTTGAGTAGTTTTCATGTTGTGTTCACTTGGCCTTTTGACAGCCATTCAGCCGATTGAACATGTTGAATTATTTTCAGAGCTATTTGCTGTACAGCCTAGTGAATCGGTGATTTCATCATTTAGTGCAGTTTTTTCTTATTCGTTGCCTTTTCTTTACTTCACCCACAAGCAAAAGATTTTGGGCTGACAGGGTCAATTTAAAGCACATCAATGCGTTCGTTTTTACCATATGTGAAGATAGTTTTCCAGTTTCTTATTTTATTGTTTGTTTTTTTTTAACTTATTAATTATTATATTCTCTCACACATGTTGGCATGAACAACTGTTAACTGGTCTTTGCAGTGTGTTCAAGTCAGCTTGTCATTACGTTCCATTTAAAATTCAGGAGCGATGGATAAAAAAATGGATTTGTTTGCAGTATGATGCCTCACTCAGCTTCTTAACCCATTCATATGCTGCCTACAGTTAGTTGGTATCATTCTAGATAGTGATGACAAAATATGTGTATTTGAGTAGGTGTCATGGAAATGTAGGGATGACGACAAGCATATTTTTTGATGCGTCATGATCAAATAATGTACAGTTTGATAGTGACACACAGATGCCATGATTCAAACTGAAGACAGTGATTACTTTGCTGGATCCTGCAGATCAGCTGTAATCATGGGTGGACAACATGAAAAAAGACTGAGCTTTAAGGCCAGCTCTACATTGTCAGCTGACTAACAATATCTTGCACTTTGTTGATCACTTTTAGGGCATTCTCAGAACTCAACCTTTTCCCTATATCACTGGATACCTCCAGTAGTGCATAAATGATTCAAGGGGAGAGTAATGATGGAAGGACCCCCACATTAGCTCCTGTATTTATCTATTTTGCCCCCATCTGCTAAGTGAAGATGGAAGTCTCACTGAATTGACTGCTGTTGGATAATATATTGAAGTTTCGGAAAAGAGAAGAGGAGGGTAATAGATGTCAGGGAATGAAAAGGTCCTGCAATTTTTTTTTTTTAAATGGTCAAATATTTTTCCTCAGATAGACCCACTACTGGGTCAAATTGACCCAAAAATTATCTCTGTGATATTAAGATGCTGGGAGAGCTTGTCTTTGTTCAAGAAAAGATGTATTTCTACTTTGAAAAGTTCATTACACTGACGCAAACTAAGTACACTTACTGTGTAAGAAATAGAAAAGGTTCAATTTGACTACTAATAAAAACAGGAGGCAAAGACACCATGTCGTTATTGCAAAATCTGCGCAGACCAAGCTTCCTTATAAATAGATACACCCACATACAAAAAGTATGAGGCCTCAGATATTCCCCATGCCTTTTAATAATTGAAAACTGTGAGTTTTCTCCCATTGGTCTTTATGTGATGTACAACAATGTCTGGGCCTCATTTACAGTCAGGGCTGCTGAGACCACTTCATGCATTCAGATGTGGTTTTGCTGCCAGGCTCAGTGCATGAAAACGAACAGTGGATTGAATTGTCAGGCTGGAGCCATAGTAAGAGGAGCCACTCTGCAGTGAAAAACAGAGTTGCAGACTAATGTCTCCCGTTGGAATAGCTTCTCTGTCTAGGCTGAGACAGCCACAGTCTGTATCTTGTATCTAAAAGCATCAGTGACAACAAGTCTACTCTATCTGTGTCTGGGTTTGGGTGTTTGACACAAAACTCTGGAGAAACAGTCTTGAGCTTTAGTCCCCCAACAATCTATCTGTGAGACTAATCAAATCGATTCTCCAAAGAAAAATGATTAAATGGTTTTAGTTTGAATTCTTCTACAATTCCACCCTGGATATCTGAGAATTAAGAGCTATTGCTGGATGATTGTGCTGTAGCTGAAATTAAATGACTATATTACCTCTCATACAAAAACAATAGAAGTCTTTGTAAAACTCCTACAAAGAAAGGTTGGATGTTGGAGGAGAATTTTTGCTCCAGAGGGGGAAAAAAAGTTATTCCAAAAACACTTCTCATATTGTTTTTCAGAAACTTAAAACACATGTCCAGCAGGTGGAAAAAAAGGAGGGTTAATGTCATGACCTTGCCTCCGAGTCTGTTTTTTTTTAGAACCAGTGAGGACAATGGCAACCTGTGCCCACCCTGATATTTATGCACATAATCACACACCCAAGCCACCAGAGCTACCTGTCAAAATCAGGAACCAATCTGCAAAGAGTGATTAGTTATGCCTGACTGAGTTTGCTGAACATTCTCCATCTGCATGCACTAGTAATATATGGAATAAGCAGGGTTGGTAATAAGGCTGGAGACTGACAAGGTTAAGCTGGTGCAGATGCAGAATAAACAGTTTGGCATGGACAGAGGTCACTAAGGGCTGATGCTTTTTTTTTTCTCTCTTTTATTTTTTAGGAAGAGGATAACAAAATGGGCAAAGATAGACAAATATAGCCAAAGACATACTATACGGTCAAGACTGAGCTGAAGCCTACATATTCTGTAAGTGCAGCTCTGGAGGTTTATTTGTGGTAAACAACAGTGACATCAGTGGACTGTGTCAGCAGCTGTGATGGTAAGACCATATATCTTCTGCAATTTAAACTTGAGAGAGCATTTTAAAGCATGAGTACATTTAGAGAACATCAAGTTTCAAAAGGCCAGACGGATGAACAGTGCTAGCGGCATTTTAAAATCTGATGCATCACCTATTAAAGTTGGGGTGCAAAGTGGAGGCAGTGAGCCAAATAGAAAAGTTCGAGGTTACTTTTGATGACATAGTCCCATTGAGAACAAGAGGTGGTGGTGAGCACAGAGAGAGTTATCTTGCCAGAATGGCTGAAAAGTCAACTCAAAAGAGTCTTTTTCAGACACGTCAAAAATACTTCATACGTGGTCTCTGCCTCAGCTGTTTACAGTTCGTGGACCATAAACCGCAACTTTAAAACTAGCTTTATGTTCCTTTGCTTGTTTTGCCAGATGATGAAATCAGCAGCAGGTCAGCAGTGACTTCCTCCACTGTAAATTACTCATCTAGGTGGCTCTGGACACATAGTATAGGCTATTGTTACCGTAGAGTGCTACAGTTCCTTTGAAATTCGTGTGGGAGAGTTGAACGGCGACTACACTGAAGGTTATCTTTTTGTCAGTGAGAACGTTCCTGTTCCTTCTGCTGGCTTTATTGCTGGTGAGGAAAATGAAGTCACCAGGGGAGAATTCAGTGCTTACCTTTGTATCGCATCTCTATTGATTTGACTCATACAGTAGGCGACTGAACCTCAAATGTGCAACACTGCTATTCAAGTATTTTGCCAGTGCTCTGCTTTCCTGGCTGCTAAATACAACCTACTGGAACCTGCAGTCATCTGCACAGACTTAAGCTTTGTTTACCAGCAAATGTAGCCGCACACTGTCTGATCACATTACTAGTTTCGAAGAACTTAATATAATAATTGTTTAAATAGGTAGTGGCAGCAACATTCCTTGGGTGACATTGTTCTCATAATGTTCTCATGTGATCCGCCCCCAAGATTCATTCAATTTATGAAGCAAAGATCAAACATTAAGGTTTTAGTTTGTTGAGATGTTTGAGCAACATATTGGCATAGTGAGGAAGACGCTGTCCATGCCCCTGTGTCTTTTGTAATCAAATTATGGAGGAGCTGACTGATCAGCTTAAGAGCTGCTCTCAGATTTATGTGATCTCTTTGTAGCTCACTGGCTCCAACATTGTTCTCCTCACATGCAGATGCTTGGTCAGGACCCCTTGGAGTCACATTTTAATGCTCTGGGTACCCTTTTAGTGGCATTTTCTAATGTGTACAAGCAACATATTTTTTTGAATGAATGAAGTGCTGCATTTATGAACTGCAGCAGAGTCGCCAAGAGGTTATGTGGTGGATGGTGGACGTACAAAGCGTGTGAAATGTCACACCAGAGATGTGGGGTTTGCGTCTGTGGTCAGGGTTAGGCAACAAAAGCTTTGGTTAATGTTAGGGGAAGATTGTGGTGTGGTTTAATACAGAAAAAAGTCCACCATAATGCGGTCTCGCCCCATATATGTCAGCAGACAGCAGGGCTGCGGTCTGCTTAACTCATGCATCAACTTTCAGCGCTGCAGAGAACATAAGAAGTCTATTAGATTACCCTGCACATTGAAAAAATGATGCTAAAGGGGTGCCCAGTGTGTTTAAAAAGTGATGCCGTGGCGTCCTGACCAAGCACCTGGATGTGATGACTTCGGAATGAGACTACCCTCTTGGCTCACACTCTAGGAACTAGACTCAGAGTTCACTGTGGCCTAATGTCTTTCAGAGCCAATTAAAAACAGACACCTAACTTTCGCTCCGGATAATATACACTAAGAAAGATTTCAATATGAGTCTAATATAGAAGGAAGATGATGATTATTCACATCACACCAGGTCTCCCTCTGCCAATTAATGGTTTCACTGAGTTAGCATGCTTTTTTTCAACAAGTCTTCATGCTGTAGGTGAGCTATTCCAGTATATGCCACTTTACTCCCCCACACACACCATCAATGTAGAAGTCCTGTGTACAGCTCCCCAAACAGGGGATCCCTGAAACATGGAACAATGGATTGATTTAGTCTGAGGTTATCTTTGTTTTTTTAGTTATAATCATTTATATCAGCATTTTGCTCAGTGGTTGAACCTTGGCTCGTTAATGACTGCGTAGGAAACAAGGTCTGAGAGTAAGATTCTTAGTAAAAGAAACTGTAGGAGCTGAAACTCCACATTTATCATTGGAACACATTGTAGTTATCCCGCTCCCTGACCTTCTCTTTTATTCCCCTATTAGGCCCCGACTTTAAACATTTCTGAAGTTATAAATTTCTCATCTCCTCCAATGCTTCTTCCGCTGCATTCGTAGTGGGAGAAGCGAGGTATCCCATGGCGCTCAGCTGGAAAAGCAGCGGTATGAGGGAACTACCATCTCCCTGGGTGTCAGTCAGAGTGCCGTCTATAGGAAATGACACATGAGCTGGCCACATACTGTGCCTTCTTGGTGGGATAAAGACACATGTCTAAAACCCCCTTGCACCTTAATGTGATTTGCTTTAGAGTGCAACAGGCTTTATTACACACAGGGAATTATATTAGGATTATGGTGTCCAGGGATGTGGGCTTCTTAGACCCCAGACTGTGAGGAAACCCTTGTCAGCTGTCAGTCAAAAGAACTGAGGCAGAGATACTGCATCTATGGTGTCCAAGGCTCTGACATTGCCGTGGCAGTCGTTCATAAGAGGGGATTCTTTCACAAAAGCTACAATGTGTTGAGTGCTGTGACTGCCAGAATACAGCTTATCACGGAATGAAAAGGATTGCGCACATTTGAAACTGCATGTTATGATGTTGATGTTTGATAAGCACTCATGCTTTTCTGAATGATACAGGCATTGTAAGTATTCCACCCCTAAATGTCAACCTGTCCCCATCATAATGTACAAAAATACATTTTGTTTATTTATATTTTCAGAGTGAATGTAAATTCAATGTTGGTATCTTTCATCCAGCAGCAGCAGAGTTCTACTTTATTTATAGCTAGCTCATCATTACTGCAGCACAAACAAGCCTCGGTCTGATGAAACTAATTGGGTTAAAGCAAAATGTAAGTATGTTTTCTCTTGCTGAGTTGACAAAACTGACTTGAAGCGCTGGAAATGTCAATAATTAAACACTGGCATGGCAAAACCTTCTTGGTTCACAGCTTGCATCTTCTCTCTATTTGATCTTCAAGGCCGGTGCGGTCTGGCATCGTCAGTCTTTAATGTGGGTTCAGGGTGGATTCCTGGGACTGAATCCCACCCTCTAAAGTCTTTCCGTCTTCCCGGCTTACTCGGGTTGGGCCTGGCAGGAGGCTGAGATCTGCCTTTGGCGTCAAGCCTCTGAAGGTGCCCCCGCACTGAACGTATTTCCCCTGCTGTGCAGAGACACCTCTGAGCTTTACACACACACATACAAACGCACCCGTGGACAAAAAGTCAGTTTGTTTTTGCCTGTGTTTGTGTACACATATGCTCTCACACGCAGGCGCTTGTGTGCACATTCATTTCAAAAAGGTTGTTATCCTAAAAAATAACAGATAGCAATGCTTAATACCATTCAAGGAAGAAAAAGTGGACCCACTGCAAGCGCTGAACACATCATCATATCATTACCAGGTACTCATACATACCCATTATATAAGCACTTTCAGCAATGCTAGCAACATGGCTCTAGGAACAGCAATGTCGGTGCACCACTTTGGTCCAGACTGAAATATCTCGACGACTGGTGGATGGATTGGAATGACATTTTGTACAGATATTCATGTTCTTTTCAGCATGAGCTGCAATAATTTTAGTGATCTCTGACTTTACCTCAGAACCATCATGAGGTCGAAATCTCACTTTGTGCCATATTTTGGTTTACCAAATTCTCAACTGTGTTTTGTGCTAATTAGTAAATGTAATCACACTAACAAAAGATGGTAAACATGACCCCCCCCCCCCCCCCCCCCAC